>NW_024882552.1:0-255963 GCF_019059575.1 Amphibalanus amphitrite
GTTGATCTTCTCCATGATGTTGGACCTTTTCTCCATCAGAGCGGGTACCTCTGCCTTGTGTTCCTCAATTTTGCGATCGAGGACGTTCACCTCCTCTTCCTGTGAAAATAAGGGCAAAATATTCAGAAATAAGACACATGCACCCGGTTCTAGGTGCTAGTGTGTACACGGTGTGCTTAATTCATTTTAGTTTTGGTTTCATTTCATTTTTTTACTGCTTAAACAGCATCCCCACCTACCAGCGCCTGCAGGTTGACCGGCTCGGGGTCCTCGTGGGACTCCAGCTCTCTGATCTTCCTGCGCAGCTCGCCCTGACGCCTGCGCGCGTCGTCAGGAGTCGCTTGGACTCGGACTCCAGCCGCTGGGACTCTCGGAGAGCCGCCTGGGCCGGCTCCAGGTGGTTGGTGTCGTCTGCGCCTTGGACGTAGCTCCTGGAGCTGGAGGGCCAGGTCGCTGTTGGCGGGGGGAGGGGGGGGGGGTCAGTGAGAGTGGGCATCAGTGGTGGGGCGCGACTATGATCCTGGTGATTTTATGGCAATTAAGGCCACAGCGAAAAATGATGAGGTGTTATGGAAACCAAACTAAAAACTACCTATGGGCCTATGATCAACCCCTGCATAACTCCCAAAATCCATCTTCTGTCTCCAGTTTCTCACCTAATCACCTCCTCCATGGACACCTGCAGGTAGCGCGCCTGTCGCGGCACATTCACAGGGTACGTCCGGTAGTTGGGATCGGGGAAGTACCGGAACCCCGCCTGGGTGAGCGCCTGGGCACAGCCGCGGGGCACCCGCTGCCGGTCCGCCATCTGGGCACGAGCCTCCGCCTCAGTTCTCAGCAGGAGCACCGACTCGGCGCGCGCCTGGTCGATCACCGCGTTGGCCACGACTGGGTTGTCGATTTCGAGCACGGACCAGACCGAGACGTGCTGGCCAGAGCTGGTGTTGATGCCCTTCGTGCTGATGTCGTGAACCTGAGGGGGAGGGGGAAGCCGGGAGAAAGGGGGAGAATGGCGACGTCAGATACGAGGAGATACATTTACCTTACCGCTCGTTCAGATCAAAGGTGAGGCCAGCTCAGGGCGAACATACTTTAAGCTCCAAACCATAATATACCAGGTATGTACACATAACCGCATTTTAACTCGTGAAAATGGTCGGATACCCACAATGGAACCCCTACAAAACTTCACCTGCATTTCTGAGACCCAGTAACAGCCCAACGCATCCCATCGGCACCAGATAAGCACTATCAAAACTCGTACGAACGTCTCTCTATCACTGAGCACATCTCCAAACATTTCCTCCCACAAGCCGCCCTCAGTTCTCACCTCCGCCAGGAACTTAGAGGCGATGGCGCGCGGACGGTCTCGTTCATTCTGCGTGTGCTTCTTCAGGATGGCGGCTACCAGAGGCAGATCGCCTTTGTCGTCCACAAGATAAGCACGCAGGAGGCCGGCGAGACACGTCTCAACCAGGGGCTTCCACTCCTCGTAGCCGGCTTTTACGCGGACGAACGCACCTGGAGAGAGGAAGGGTGGAAACGTGGGTGAGTGAGTGAGTGAGTGAGTGAGTGAGTGAGTGAGTGAGTGAGTGGGTGGGTGAGCAAGTGAGTGCGTGCGTGTGTGCGCGAGTGAGTGAGAAGGAGACTGTTATTAACTCCATCCAATTGAACTCGGCGAGACAGGTTTACGGTTCCGTTGCTACACGCTTTCACGACCGTCGACTACACCACGACTCATCTCAGCTGTAAAACTGGCCAACTACCTACGGTAAACTATTATCAATTTCACGACCATTAAAGATAATCAACTTCGTGACTGCTTGCTCTTCAGTCATGCAATATTTTATGTCACTTCATATTCTGTAATTGGGTTGCAAATGTCGTTCATCTGGCACAAACTACACTAAGCTCGCCTCCACCACGGAGCCTCACTCACCGACAGGTCCGATGGGTTTCTTTCTGAGCCGACGCTGCTGGACGGCTGTCTCGATGTCGCGCTCCACGGCGGCCACCCAGGGACCGAACACGGCGCGAGGGTCCGCCTGGCTGGAGCGGTACTGGCGCTGCTGCAGCTCCAGCTCACCTGCGCACAGTGGCTCACCGGTCTCACACAAATGGGCCAAAAAGCATCAGATTTAGACATTATTTTCATTGAAAAAATATATCAATTTTACCAAAGAATGATGCATGCTTAACCCAATTAAAAACAGATTACAATACAATACACAACCAAAGTAAATAGGCATGACGTATTTTGTTTAAACCAAGCGTAGCAAGCGCAACTTATTTTCGTCTCGGAACAGTGAACACTATCCATTTGGCGAGTAACGACAATAACACCAGTTTCATCCTGAGTTCATCATTACCTTGATATATAGCCAAACAGTCATCATCCTCAGGCGCCGACTGTTGCGTTATCAAACCTACCCAACAATCAATATCTCCTGTCACCCTCCCTCCCCCCTCCCTTCATTCCCACTCCTGCTCACGTAGTTTTCTCTCCATCTCCTGCAGCTCTGCCTCACTCTGTCGCAGCTCCTCCCTCTGCTGTTTGACCGACCCGGTGACCTGCTGCAGGTGCGCCGCGCGCGTCTTCTCCGTGGCCTGCAGCTCCTTCAGCTGGTCGGTAAGCTCGTCACGCTCCCGGCGCCGCTGGGCGGCCTCCGCCTCGTAGTCGGGCTGGGTTCTGAGGGGGAGGGGGGGTGAAGGGGAAACTAAGAATCGAGACTCGATTTATTTAGCTGCTTAAAAACGTTTCCTGTTGACCCTGAGTCTACAATTAAAACAACTTATCAACTTCCCAATCGGTAAAAGAGCTACCGGCATAAAAAAGACATCCAACCAGCTTCATCATCCAGAAAAGGATATCCAACATCACATCCAACCTGTGACCAACATCCAGCCCTCTATCTACCCCTCTCCCCTCCTCTCTCCCGTCACGTGACCACAACTCACTCTCTCCTCTGGCGTTCGATTTCCGCGCGCAGTGTGTCCCGCTCCTCCGCGCTCACTCGCGCCATATCTTCGGCGCGCCGAATCTGCAGTCCAGTGTCACGCTTCTGCGCAGCCAGTTCGCGCAGCTGTGCAGTCAGCTGATCAGCACGTGCCGTTTGTTCCGCGCGCTCCCGGTCCAGCTGAGCGAGCAGGTCTCGTAGCTCACTAACGAAAGAAAAAAAACAGTTGCGGGCTTTATTTGAGAGGGAAAAGTTGGGTGGTGGTCAGTCAAAATGAGGGCATACCTACGGATAGCTACATAAAAAGGATAAAAAGACGATATGTGGAGATAAACTGGCGACAACGATTCGTAACGAAGTTAAATTCGATGGGTAGCGAAATTAAGGGTAACTTTCTTAGGTTAAGCTCGTTGTAAAAATGAGCTAGTGAAAAAGCACTGCATTTGAAAACGGGGCATGCAGAAACTCATCAAATAGGTTAAACTCGCAAACAACAAAAGCTGCCCTTAATTTTAGAGTACACTACGAACCCCTTCTCCTCCACTTTTCTCGTGAGACGCTCCTTTTCCGTACGAAAGCGCACTACTTCGTTCTCCTTCTTTTCTTTTTCTTGATTCACCAGATCCAGTTTTTTCTCCTCTTCTATCACCTAGAGTGGAAGCAAAGATACTGTCAATGATTTAAGATGTATTTAACGGCTTTGGTTCAATATGGTAACCAGAATCGGTACGAGACATCGATACAGTATGTACGATACTATATGAAAATATGAGCTTGAGAAGTCTCCAAGGAAATACCAGACATATAAGACCCTGAACAAGGAATGGTTTTCTACATGGTTGAGCTGATCTTCATGCTCGCTTCGGTCATGCGACAGCCTATCGTTTATCAAGTGAGGCTTGACTATGAGAAGTTACCCGCCCATTATCCGGCAATATTTCCGAGTGTAACCATTCAACTACACAGGCACAGAGCATGACAGGCAAGCGTGGATGGCACCCACCTTGGCCCAGAGCAGGTTCGCCTTCAGGGTCGCGATTTTTCGCTTCATATCCGCGCGGTTCTTGTGCAGGTTCGCCTCGCGTTCCCACTTCTTCACCTCCTCCTTCAGAGCGACCAGACTCTACCGGGAAAATATTGGACGGAGACGGTAACGCCTCATTCAGAGATCACACAAACTGGCCACTGGGCAAAGTTTATGAAAATATGGCATATGTGATTCACCAGTAAAACGCCTTTTGGGGCGACTGACGGAGCGAGCGAGAGGGTGGGCCTTGCACGTGCGAAATTGCGAGGGGGTACCTCCAACTGACTTGTGCACGGCACCCTACTAACTGGTCTCTAGCGATGTGCCAAATTTGGGCACAATCGGCCCAGCCGTTCTCGAGATCTGGAAGCGGCACCCTGCACGTGCGCACGTGCAAAATGGGTCCCAACGGACTTGTGCACGGCACCCTACTAACCGGTCCCTAACCGTGTACCAAATTTGAGCGCAATCGGTCCAGCCGTTCTCGAGATCTGGAAACGACCCCTGCACGTGCGCACGTGCAGCAGCACCCCAACTCTGGCACATGTATATGCAGTGCCTAGTGGGTGCCTACCTACATGCCAACTTTCAGCGCAATCGGCCAAGTAGTTACCGAGATATTGCAACAATTACAAAAGTGACACCTCTTCGTTTTGCACGTGGCACGTGCATAAGGGGTCACCCACATGCATCGGGAATAGTCCAATACTTGGTAGAAGGAATGAAGCTACCCTACAAAAATTACCGCGTGTAAATCGGTCAAGTGGTTGCTGAGATATAAGCCTCGCAAAAGCGTGACCACGGCCGGCCGGCCGGCCGGCCGGCCGGCCGCTCATACTCAGAAATTTCCGTTACTCTAAGGAAAGACTACGCTCGCTTCGCTCGCTCCGTAACAACCATGTGATTAGTTTACGATCAGCCTACATGAAACTGCATGGTCTTAGCGAACCAGTATAGCGCCTTTTGGGGCGACTAACGGAGCGAGCGAGAGGGTGAGCCTTGCACGTGCGAAATTTCGAGGGGGTACCTCCAGCTGACTTGTGCACGGCACCCTACTAACCGGTCTCTAGCGATGTGCCAAATTTGAGTACAATCGGCCCAGCCGTTCTCGAGATCTGGAAGCGGCACCCTGCACGTGCGCACGTGCAAAATGGGTCCCAACTGACTTGTGCACGGCACCCTACTAACTGGTCCCTAACCGTGTACCAAATTTGAGCGCCATCGGTCCAGCCGTTCTCGAGATCTAGAAACGACCCCTGCACGTGCGCACGTGCAGCAGCACCCCAACTCTGGCACATGGATATGCAGTGCCTAGTGGGTGCCTACCTACATGCCAACTTTCAGCGCAATCGGCCAAGTAGTTACCGAGATATTGCAACAATTACAAAACTGACACCTCTTCGTTTTGCACGTGGCACGTGCATAAGGGGTCACCCACATGCATCGGGAATAGTCCAATACTTGGTAGAAGGAATGAAGCTACCCTACAAAAATTACCGCGTGTAAATCGGTCAAGTGGTTGCTGAGATATAAGCCTCGCAAAAGCGTCCGCACGGCCGGCCGGCCGGCCGGCCGCTCATACTCAGAAATTTCCGTTAATCTAAGTAAAGACTCCGCTCGCTTCGCTCGCTCCGTAATAAAATGTCACAGCAATGCAGAAGAATCAAACACATCAGTTATAGGAAAACACTCAAAAGGGTCTCAAAGAAAAAAAGGTGAATGAAACATTGTCGATGCCATGACGTCACAATAAAATTAAATGTGAGGCAATGAACAATTAACTTTATGAACAATGCATAAAAAAACGTAATCATAATGTAATGCAATTTAACAAAAACAATACACTGCTGGCATGCTTAACACACGTTCGGCAGACCCATTCCATATCATACTTAGTCCTTATACCACGTCCTACAGAGAGCCCGTTTATAGAGCCTTGACCACCGCGCCCTGTTGGCACTCCTTACCTTCTGTTTGGACTCTATCGCCTGCCTCGTGATCTTCTCGTTTCGTCTCGCCTTTTCGTACCATCGTTCGATGGTGGTGAGACGGGTGGCGTCTAAGAACAGCCGATATTTCTTCTTCGGATCCTGTTGGAAAGCAGTTCGGTGACAGAAAGTTCATCGTGTGGGGAGCTAGCGATCAGCGAAAAACATGGTCAGACCAACAGCGTTTTATGAGTTTAATATAAAAAGTAGCAGACACACATGCACACGTTGGATGGTTCAGTGATAAATGAATATATCGCCAGTCTTTTGGCTGAGGAAAAAAAATCAGCCATCGAGCAAAACAAACACAGAGTCACTTGTGATCAATTTTGTGATCGCTTACCTCCCCACGGAGGAAGTTCTTGGACGTTTCCTGAGTGAGAATGACCAGCGGGTTGTCCACCTGTACGCCGAGGCCGTCGGTTATTGTCGCCAGCTCGCCTTTCTGCATCGGACGGAGCCGCGACTCTGTAATGAAACGGGATAGAGTGGTCAGAGTATTGGAGGAAAGAGTGGTGGGTCGGTGAAGAGAGTGATTAAGAGAGTTTGGGCTGATGACCAGATGCTTTATGTATCAAACTTACCTACATCATAGAAAGAGTAGTGTAAAAAGCAGAGGACCTGAGTCAGGAGTGGTGACGTATTTTCAACACTTACCAGACAACACTAACCAACACTAATACGAAACCCCTGACAATTATACACCGCTCTTTTCCTGAAGAAACGCGTATAGTAACCCTAGTTATCTGAGCTTAGCTTTTTGCTGTAGTTCAAGTTCAAGTTCAAGTTCGGTGTATTGAGGACATTTCCACATAGTGGCTTAATATTTAGTCCGAGTCAGAGTACATAGATAAAAACATGACACAGTCAATATCACAGTAAATCACAATCAAGAGATATGTATATAAAAACACGGTCCAAAGTCTGACAAACCAGACCCTCGACTAGTTCGACAGCCGGCGCAGAAACTCGGCGCGGGTTACAGAGCCGGTGACAGCCGGCGACAGGCGGTTCCACGCCGCGGCCGCTCGGTAAGAAAACGCGCGGCGCGACGCGGACAGGCGGTATGGAGGCAGCTCGAGAGCGCCTGCCTCAGTCGACCTGGTGCTGCGCCGGGAAACCGCTGTACGAGGGACGAACAGGGAGCGGATCGCCGGGGGAGCGTGCGGGTCCCTCAGCGCCCTGTAGACGCCGAGGCAGTCACGGCGCTCAACCAGCTCGCGCACGTCACACCAGCCCAGCGCAGCTAGGATCGGCGATATATATGGTCATGCCTGCGCACGCCAGAGACAACCCTCGCACCAAAATTCATCGCCTTCTGCACACGGTGAAGGTGGCATGCAGCGGCGCCACCCCAGACAGAGAGGCAGTACAGGATGTGAGGAAAGGTATGACACTGGATAAGGATGTCGGGACTAAGATGATGGCGAATTTTATACAGACATATAAGGATGGAATTGCACTTTTTGACAACGTTGGAGATGTGCTTTTCCCAGGATAAGGTGGGGTCTAGGGTCACTCCCAGCATCTTCACGAATGGCGAGGGTGTTAGGAAGTAGTCTGGCAGGTTAAGGTGGAAGGATGAGGTTTTCTTAACCCTCGCCCGTATAGGGGGGGGGGGGTCGAACGGACCCCCCCCATGGTTTTTCGCGAATAACTCGCGTAAAAAGCGGCCGATCGCGACGAAACTTTCAGTACCCTCGCGTTCATCAATTTCACACCTACCCTGAAAATTTCATGACCCTGACCCGAATGACCTTTGACCTGTGACCTACTTTTCGAGACCATGTTTGGCTGGAATCGCGATTCGGCGTATGTCGGCTCGCATTAGCCGCGCGTTTGCAGTCTTTTCGTGGTTTCAAGCGTTCAAACATGTGATATGATGTTGCCCCCATGCATTAGGTTGGGTGTCAAGGTCACCTGAAGGTCAGGTCAGGTCATTGACCTTTGATGACCTCGGTACACTTTTTCGAGTTTTACATGTTTCTAGGCCAGTTTTTGGAGCTGAATTCGAATTTAGCAACCATATGAACATTTACGAAGTAGTTTTGGTGCCTTCGTAACATGTTACGAAGCTGTCAGAGGCGGTTGCCACCTACTACGAATACCCTTACTGGTTGACCTGACCTGACCTGACCCGACCTGGCCTAAATACATGAAGACATCATCTGTGATCAAAACTAACATGATATTCGTGATCAGCACCCCGAAAAACCCCATAGCAGCCACACTTTACGACGTTCTAACAGGTCCCGATTTTCCCGCCTTTAGGGTCATTGACCTGACCTGCAAGGTCAACCAATGACCTAGGACCTTAAAATTGGGTATCATCGGCTTCCTCTCGTCACGAGCAACACGCTCGCTTTTTCCACGAAGCTCTAGCTCGATCAGGGGCGAAACGGCAAGGGGGGGGTCCAACGGACCCCCCCCCCCCCCTTATACGTTCGCGGCTGGAAAAACACCAATACGGGCGAGGGTTAAGGTTTTGGGCAGTGCCGACAAGGAGCAGAGTGGTCTTGGATGGGTTCATTTTTAAGGAGTTGGATGTGAAGTAGGAGAGGACAGCACGGAGGGTATCCTCCTGTCGGGATTTAAGGATGGATAGATCTTTAGGACGGGCCGAATCAAGTAATTGGGTGTCGTCGGCGTAGGAGATGAGGCGACCGTGAGGAAGATAGGATGGAAGGTCATTTGTGAAGATGCTGAAGAGGATGGGACCGACTAGGGAACCTTGCGGAACCCCATGGGAAAGAGGCAAGAACAAGGAACCACCTCTCACCACCTGCCGTCGACCAGTCAGGTAGCTACGAAACCATCTAGGATCAATACCATACCAGCACAGCTTTCTAAGCAGAACGTCATGGTCAACACTGTCAAACGCCCGGCTCAAGTCGATGGACGTGACGGCGACAACATCGCCATCGTCGACATGCCGCGTCATCCACTCCACCGCGTCGATCAGCGCGTCCTCCGTTGAGTGTCTAGATCGGTAAGCATACTGTGACGGAGCTAAAAGGTGACAGCGAGCGAGATAAGATGACAGCTGAGTACAAACAATTTTTTCACACACTTTTGATAACACAGGTAAAATAGAGATTGGCCTAAAATTGCCTGGTAGATCTTTGGCACCGGACTTGTGCAAAGGCACGACTGTAGCGAGCTTCCATGTATCGGGAAAAGTACAAGAAATGATGGACGCGTTCACAATGTGTAAAATATGAGAGCCTATGACAGTAAAACACGATCTTATAGCCTGCAGCGGTACACCATCATGCCCGACTGCGCGGGACGAAGACAACCGGCTCAGAGCCAGCGACAGCTCCGGCAGCGTGGCAGGCTGCAGACGCAGCCCCGCCGACGTAACACACGGCGGCCGCGGCGGGAGTGGGGAGGGGTCACTGGCGGACAGCTCAGCAGCGATTCGCGGCCCAACAGCTGCGAAATGGGCGTTAAAAGTGTCCTCTTGACCCGGTGGTACCCCCTCGCCAGCACCAGCTCCACCACGGGAAGGACGGAAAGCGAAGTCCCTGATGTTGCGCCAAAAGGCTCGGCGATCGGAAAGCATGTCACTGGCTAAAAAGCATGTCACTGCTGTAGAATAGACCTCGGCATACGGCTGTAGATATGTGGCCTCTGTTTTCCTGAGCTCACCCAGTTTCCGCCGGAGACACTCACCCTTTTCGCTGGAGATGCGGTAAGTGCTGCCGCCGCTGTCTTTCAGACTTCTCTCGATCGTGATGTGGCCGCCGTACTTCTCCGGACTGAAGGCGTCGTAGCCGCTGTTGTCCAGAGTCAGAGATATCACAGCGGACTTCTGACCAGTGCGGATCAGACCTGGCGACGAAAAAGACGGTCGAAATATGATAATCTGTGAATTCAGGGTTTCCGAACTTCCGGGGTCATTGGCGCCAGTAATGTTAGACTTTGTTTCCAATACACTAAAATTATGACTTCAGCTACAACTGACGCAGTGGAAGCAGACTACGAGTCAACCTGAGTCAAAGTCTTGGTTGGGGGCTCTGGGCGAGGAGCTGAAGTCCTGGCACACGCACGGAACGATGTGTTAGTGCAGTGTTGTGGGCCGCGCTGTGCACAACTGACCTTTGATGTTGCTGCCGCGGTCGGTGGTTGCTGCGCGAGCCCCCAGTCCCACCATCACTGCCGTCAGCACGGCGCTCTTCCCGCTGCCATTCTGGCCTTTGATGAAATTTATCCTTTCATTCAGTTTGAAGTTGAGGTGCTCGTGGCACATGAAGTTCTTGAGCGTGATGCTACGAAGAAAGCCGGGACCCTGGGGCTGCGAGGAGATAGAAGGCGCGTTAGGATATCACAAGTAGTTCACTGTCTACTCTGTAGTGGGCTATGGTTGTTTCTACAGCTGTGATGACACATTCATAATTCAGTACCACACCTTACGACATGGAGCTAGCGATGGCTTACAGATAATTAATGGTCCACAGTTGAAAGCTTAGCATACCTAGGTATTCTATTTCAGTATTTACGAGTAGCTAGAATGCACAAATAGGTAACAACGCTATCGCAGAAGAATTGAGACAGGGAGAATGCATGGTGTTTGGTCCTCTCCCATCTCTAGCCCAACTTAAAGTCCCGAGTCACCCGCGGTGCAGTGATTCCACCTTAATTCCAACTCACCAGTGTCTCCTTAGGCTCATCGTAGCTGCTGCGGCTCCGTTTGCGCGCCGGCGCACCAGAGTCAGAGCTGGTGCTGCGACGCACCACCTTGGGCACAACCTTCGGCATCTTGGTGCCGCTAGTGCCAGAGGGACAGCACTGTTACTAGATGAGCTGTGGAAACAAATTTATTCATATACATATGTCCCATTGATGGACGAAATGATGCCAAGCGATGAAAAGTATTTGTGTTGCTTGGCACCCTCTGATCAGTGTTAGGACCCTTGGTAGCAGGGCTATGAGGTCATAATCAGTCAGAGTCTACAGTTACCAGTGCTACCTGGAGTCACAGTCAACTTTTCGATGCTGAAAACAAAATCAGTCACCTAAAGTTCATCAGCTCTGCAGAACCTCCAGGACTTCAACCTAAACCTCAACCTAAACCTACCTACCGTTTAGGTTTAGGTTCGGTACAAACCACGAAGCCGGCCGTCATAATCGCGTCACTGCCCGAGCGATGTCATGGGACAACGCCTCCGGGGGCCGGTCGTACCCACAGGCGAATGACTGACAGTTGGCGAGCCGGGCCCGGACGGCCGGACACCTTGGTGTTTGAGGCGGGGTTGACTTATCAGACGCTCTGGTGCCTGTTAATTGTTCAATTAGCCGATTGCCAGTAAGTTATGTCCATGTACGGCGCTCCTGGGCAGATACCAACTTTTGTTAAATAAATAACCTACGAGTTTCGCCACATATGCCTGGTAAGTGGCACTGCACTGTAGAAACGCGGCCATATTTAACCTTCTCCAATTCTCCATATAGTTAGCAGTGTATCTGTTTTCACTTTTGACGAAATGTTGCGATTGCGAGGAATGCTAAAATTAGTATGGGGAATGGGGTTGTTTGGTAAATGACGAACAGATATTAACGAATGAAGAAGCATTTATACGAATCATCAAAGGTCTTGCCTGAACTCAAACAGTCATGTCGAATAGCAAAGGTTATACTAACCGACGAGCCAGACTGGAAAACATCCATACACTACGCCGTTTGTAGGCCTTCTTGCGCCGAAATTCGGCGCAAGCGATTTTGCGCTGAAATTTCTGTTTGCGTCAAAAGTTGGGTGCCTATTTGTGCCAAAATTAAGCCACTTATATATAAAGCACATATATGTGCACATCTACCAATCAAGGCTATATCAACCAGACAGAGCGTTCCGGGGCCTTGGACGCTCTTCCATGGTTCAGCGTCCGAATAAGTTTTTTATTTCCACGGAAACCCAATACCTCAATACGCTTAGCACAATGTAGCGTCGTGCCGTGAAACAAGGACAGAGCCGTAAGTTCATGGGCCACAAAAATCGGCGGAAAATGTGGCTTGCATTATCAGTGTAATGTAACTTACGAACGCGTGGTGAGTGAGCTTAAGTGAAACCGAAACAGCGGTGTGTTCGAGGCTGGCGGGAGCCAGTGAGGGCCGGACAGTAGAGCAGCACATCAGCCTCTTCTCGGCACACGGCGCAGAGCGCCGCGGGGCACCGCTTGTTTGGGCGTTGCTGGCATGCCGCGGAGTGGAGACAGCTGATTCGGTGCACATACAAGAGCGAGCGGCCCCAGTGGCCCGCCCTCAGGTGGTGCACCGAAACGACGTCCTCTCGGTCCGCTCCGGGGATAGGGAGCGGTGACGTGCTCCTAAGGAGTGGCTCGGACCAGTTGTCACGCCATTAATACGAGGCCGCACAATGAACCGCCCTGATCAGCGAACGGGTGTTTGAGGGCAGGGTGGCCGCTTGTTACGCCAGGTCATACGCGCTCTCATTCCCCTCAATACCGCCACTGGGCGGTATTGCAGTATTACTTAACGACGCTCGGCGATTTTCAACAACGTCTTTTATGGGTATCTGTCTCCACATCGAGGGTTGAGGCCTCACCTGGGCGGCCGCTCCTCTGCTGAGTAGAACCAGAGCGGCTCGCCAGTTCGAGCACACGACTGGGGCGAGGACATCTTATTCCAAAACCTCCCCAGAGCCGCCGCAGGGTGAATCTGCTGCTAATTAACCAGCACGCTGAATAAATGGTACTCTCTTAGCAGACGTCACCCGAGCTGCCATATCTACGTCTCACGTGCGCAACAATTGTCTTTTCATGGTTAAATATATAACAAACATAATCTAACCTGACCTAACCTGACCTACAACCTACAACCTAACCTACCAACCTACAACCTACAACCTACCCTACCTAACTGGATATGGCAGCTCGGGTGACGTCTGCTAAGAGAATACCGAATAAATTTGGTGACCATCTTTCAGCAAAAAATTATGCGGCCGCCCTGCACCAAAAAAATCAACCGCCGCCCTGTGCTGAATTCATTCAGCGAATGCAAAGTTGTGGCAGACGTGCGCTGAAATTTTCAGCGCAATCCCGCCACTATGCCGGACATATACGGCATACCGTGTATTTTTTCCCAGTCTGACCGACAAATACCCTATATTGATATGAATACTGTAGGTTGCAAGTTTTAGCCTTTAGGTTGGTAGTTTGTAGGTCTGTACTTCTGTAAGTTGGTTGGCAGGTTCAATGTTATAGGTAAGGTAAGGTCAGGTGAGATTACTTTAAAGTTTCGGTAACGGTAGCGCTGGCTTACACCAAAGTTTCTTGGTTTCACCACACTGCACCTATACATTTACCTTTTTACTCATAACAATAACAATAACACAGCAACAGCCAACAGTTAGACAATGAAAATGAAAATTTACATTCACATTCGGAGAAATTCATCTTCCTCATTGAGTACCTATCTCAAAACTTACCCAAAACAACCAAAACGCACTGGGAGCCCTAAAACCAATAATTGCAAAATCGAACAGCAAGTGTTATCATTTTGTAATCAAAAATTGAAATCGTGACTCGACTTGTTTGCCATGATCATGTTTGCGCGGGATAACTGCAAAGCTATGTATCGTACAGTTATTGTTCAACAAAGATTGACGACGAGTGGTGAAAAGCACGTTTGGCGAATGAGACTTACAGCTGTTGATGTAATTGCTTCAAATTGCCTAGCAACTGCTCTTCAAAGCAAGCTTAGAACAGAGTATGGTCTCAGTTCAGCCGCATATGAAACAGGGCCAGTAAACTGAGTTGAGGCCATTAAATACATTTTACTGCAGCTTTCATATGAAAGCATCGACAATGCTTTATCCAGAAAAGTAAACGACAATAATAAAAAGGTGAGACTTTGACCGCTTATTCTGCTGGGAGACGGGAGCAAGTTTTTCGGCCTGAATAGATTATTGCAGAGCACCGGCATAATAGTCCAGCCACCCGACAGGTGCCCGACAGGTCGGGTTACTCACGGGAGATGTCATCTAAGTCAAAGCATCAAAATTCAAAGGTAAAAATATTCCCATTTTCATGTTTTGACATCGGCTCAATCGCCTGACACCCGGAGACCTCGGGTCGCTAGCTGAACGGCTGAATCAAACCCGTCCGGCTGACGTTGAACGTTGCCGACGGGAAACGACCTCACCTGGCAATGGAACTGCAGTTTCACGTTAAGTTAAATTCTCAAAGACAGCCTCTTCGCCACTTCCTTCACACTTCAACGCACTCCTCAAAGACCGTGGCAGTGCTAGTGTCACTTATCAGTGTCACCTGATCGCCGCTACTATCGTATTTGATACCGTTTGATGATTGATCGCCATATAGCTATCTTGCTGGACCATCGATTGTGCGATTGCATAGATCCTTTGCGCAGATAACAGCAGAGTAGAGCATTGAACGTCGTCTGAGCGCTTCATCGATATGATATCCCTGAATAGCACATTACGACTCTAAATCCTGCGGTCTGAAGAGTGTAGTACATCGGTAACATGCAATAAACATAAGCCAGGACGTGATGATCGTACCTACCGCTATAATTGGCGCAGTCCATTACTATTATTTTTTTAATATAGCTATTTCTATCGACAAAAAAAAATATGCATCTTGAAGAGACTACATGTCTATTTGTCCTTTGAACATCGTTATGCTTTTTAACAAATACTTTCAAAGGTGTTCAAATCGATCCTTTTTATAGCTATATAATATCGGCGAAGCATCTAAGGAACGTCAGTCTCTACGTGTCCAGTTTTAACAATCGTGCCAACTGCCAACATCGTCCAACGGTCATTGACGAGCGGCATTAACATGTTTTTACGTTTTGTTGTTAGTCGGATAATGCTGATGAAAATAAAACAAGGTGGGATGGAATGGAGACGCGTAATTCGATATTTGCATGCTGCATCAAAGGCCATTACGAAAGACGTCCGGAACTAATGGCATTGGCGATCAGGAGCGTGGGAACTACTTTCAGACTGGGGGGGGGGAGGGCACATCATTGTAGAGATCAACCTATAGGATACCTCCAAATCTAGCTTTCTCAACGGTTTTAGGCTACTTATTTTTTCATCCCTTGACTTTTTCAACAAAAAAGGAAACATTTGCATAAAAAGTACGGTATTCGGTCTCAAAGTTGTGGGGGCACCGCCCCCACGGCCCCAGAGTTGGAGGGGGGGGGGGGGAAGCTGCCCCCACTGCCCCCCCCCCTCGTTCCTGTGCCTATGTTGGCGATAAGAAACAGTAGGTAATGCCTTTCGCCGCAGCGCCTGTCCGATGCCTGTGCGTTAGGCTACCCGCATTGCTCGGGTGCTATGCGGGTCAGTCTAACCACAGTCTAGGCTCTACGCGCCGCCGATGCCCGATACTATCGCCGCTCGGGAATCGCTGACGACGTTACGTTTGAGGGCATCTATGTGCTTAGTGCATACTGCATGGACTATGGAATTGGACATTGCGTTTGTGTGCTGAGTTTTACAATACAGGATCATAATGAAATATTTATTGATAAGCTTTTTGAACGGGTCGAATTGAAGCACGAACGACGTGCGTTAATGAATTGGTATAAATACCATATCGCATTTGAATTCGATCAATATACGCGTAGACAAGCCATTCCTGCAGTTGTCGCGCCGTCTGCTGACTTACCTGTGGGGTCTGTCGTCGGGCAGACCGAGGTGCCGCGGGCCGAGGTGGTCGGGTCGGGCGGGCGGTGTGAGGGCCGCGGGCCGGTGCCGCCGCGGCGCCGGCCGGGTCACCCGGGCAGCACCATAACAGAGCGGGCGTGTTGTGGCTCCGCTCCACCGTCTCCCGGCTACCGCGCCAAACAGGCGTCACCGCTCCGCGGCCGTGTCGCCGCCGCCGTGACCTAACGACACGACACGGCACGGCACGGGGCGGGGCGGGGCGGGGCGGCGCACGGACGGACACCGGGCGGGATGGTCGGAGGGACGACGGCAGCTGGGACGGAAGGACAGTAAATAAGAGACTGATAATCGCGAGGGTATTCTTTTTCCTGTCAAATGTACCTAATAGAATATGTATGCGCCACTTTTTAATTCAGAGGGGGGACATGATCATTGGTAGGCATACGAAGTACCACCGATTACCGAAGAGCCATAAATGTGTTTTGATGGCCTGTTCATTAGGTTTTTGATTAAAATCCTTATGTTACGTAAACAGATTCATCACCTGCATCTTCTACGGCGGCGATTGACCTGTTTTGTCATAATTATGATCGTTTTAACTTTGAGGTACCTACACCTACCTATTATTTGCAGAACAATGCTCCGTCTTCAGTAGCGGCGGAACACCTTCACTTAAGGGGGGGGGGGGGCACTGCCGACTTTTGGTCCCATTCTTTCCATGCAACGCCCATAATAGGTAGGTAGGGCTAATGTTAAAATGCCAAAATCAAAGGGGGGCACGGTGCCCTGGTGCCCTCCCCGTTCCGCCGCCTTTGTCCGTCTTTTCCATTCTCAGGAAAGGACGTACCCGTCTCATCATGGATCACCCAAAAGAAAGCGACCACGCACACATTGCTCCAACAGACGGTATCGCCAGCGGTATCGTTCAGCTCTCTATCGCCAGCGTGTTTGGAGCTATCGCGAAAAAACCCTATGGGGGGGGGGCGGCACCCGCCCCCCCCCCCTCGGCCGGCGAGGGTTAAAACTCGCTTATGGTAGACAGCTGAAACTTGGCATACCTAATATTTTATTCAAGCTGGATCTTTTGACACCAACTGCGTTTTCAGGTCAGGTCAGGTCACTGACCTATGACGTCATAAATGAACCTCTGCATGGTCCTCAGAAGTTGCAACTTTGCAACGCCCTCAGTGCCAGAGGAACTTTCACAGGAAGATGAAACTTACAGGACGTAGTATCCTTTACCTAGAGGTCTCACAAATTGTATATCTCAGATTTTTCCCAAATGTCACATGAGGTCAGTTCGGTCACGTGACCTCACCATAATAAGTCAATGGAGGGAAATATGAAAACTGTTATTTTGACGCCGGAAATTGTCTAAAAACTGTCCCAAGCACATGAAATCGTGGTTTCATGCACTCTTTGTAAGGTCCGATCATGAAACCACGATTTCATGTGCTTGGGATAGTTTTAGATCATTTCCGGCGCCAAAATAACAGTTTCAATATTTCCCCCATTGACTTATAATGGTGAGGTCACGTGACCGACCTGACCTCATGTGACATTTAGGTTAAATCCGAGATAAACAAGTTGTGAGACCTCAGAAGGATACTACGTCCTGTAACTTTCATCTTCCTGTGAAAGTTCCTCTGGCACTGAGGGCGTTGCAAAGTTGCAACATCTGAGGACTTCGCAGAGGTTTATTTATGACGGCATAGGTCAGTGACCTGACCTGACCTGAAAACGCAGTTGAGGTCAAAAGATCCAGTTTGAATAAAAGATTAGGTATACCAAGTTTCAGCTGTCTACCCTAAGCGAGTTTTAACCCTCGCCGGCCGAGGGGGGGGGGGCGGGTGCCGCCCCCCCATAGGGTTTTTTCGCGATAGCTCCAAACACGCTGGCGATAGAGAGCTGAAACTTGGCATACCTGACCTTTGATCCAAGCCGCATCTTTTGACACCAACCGCATTTTTGGGTCAGGTCAGGTCACTGACCTATGACGTCATAAGTGAACCTCTGCACGGTCTTCAGATGTCGCAACTTCGCAACGCCCTCACTGCCAGAGGAGATGTCACAGGGAAATGAAACTTGCAGGATCTAGTATCCATTATGAGTCCCACAACTTGTATATCTCGGATTTTTCCTAAAGGTCATATGAGGTCAGGTCATTTTCGTGACCTCACCATTATAAGTCAATGGGGAAAAATGAAAACTGCTATTCTGGCGCCGGGAACGATCTCCAACTATCTCAAGCACACAGAATCGTGATTTGATGCACTCCTTGCAAGGTTAGATGCGTCACTTTTGCAATGTTGACCTTGCGTGACGTCATTTATGACGTCATCAAGGTCATATTAGTTTTTCGTCAATAACTCCCGATCAAATTGAGCTAGCGAGTCGGGAAAGCCACCAATGGACTCAGGAAGACCTGCCGAATCGAATGATATGCGACATGACCTCTTTCGACCAACTTCGTGACCTGGGGGTGCTGACCTGACCTTGACCTGAGGTCAACACCCCAAGTTGACCTGACCCGGACAAAAAGTACATCATTCGACGCGCCTGAGCGAGACGAACACGATGCTGCCAAAATCGGCGCTCTGCGGCCGTTTTTTGCGAAGTTATTCACCAAAAACTGAACCGTACCTTGGGTCACTTGACCTGACCTCAGAGGTCACCGGTTGACCTAGGACCTTAAAATCGGGTACCAATATCTGCGTCTCGTAACGGCGCACACGCTCGTTTTTTCCGCGACGCGCTAGCTCCACCAGGGGCGAAACGGCGAGGGGGGGGGGTCGTACCCGCCCCCCCTCGGCCGGCGCGTATGTAGAAAACCAATAGGTCCGGCGAGGGTTAAGCTATCGCGAAAAGCCCTATGAGGCGGCACCCGCCCCACCCCTTCTCGGCCGACGAGGGTTAATGTACTAGTTCATTAAGTTCATGTACATGTATGCGCAGATATAGTATCATCTCAGCTAAAAATATCTCTAATTCATGTTCGACACATTCTAGTGTTGTTACAAAAATTAACTCATTATATTTTCAATTTATTTGACTTTTATGCCTGACGAATATTTATTTTTCAAAAAATATGTGCTGTCTCCAAAATGGAAATTTTTCGGATCTCGGGGACCACACCATCGGATTCCTTGCAAAATTTTGGTCCAGAAAACACTAAAATTGGAGATAGGTATTTTCAAAAGTTATTTACCGTCTTTTGGGGCAATGTGCGCAGCCAACAGTTGTTGGCTGCGTGGTCGCTTTCTTACCTGACAAACTTTGTTAAGGAAGAGGATGCTCCCGTATGGGGGATTGTTTGAGCGGTTGGTTGGCTTGACCTGCCTATATGAAACTGTAAACTTGAATTTGGGTCACTCAATAAAGTAGCCGGTGTGTTAGCGGCCCAGCCAATAGCCATTTGTTTGCTGAATGGATAAAAGTGGGTGTCTTAGCTTATCCACAGCTGGGCTAAGCGTACCTACCGTCTTTGGTCTGTGAAGAGACTCACATTGCCCATGCCCATGAACCTATTAATCTGACAGAAAATATACATGTGACGTTCAATTTTATTTAACCATCTCGGTGTTTACGTTTAGCCTTGCTTGTAGTTGTTTTTTCGTATTCGGGAGAAGTGCTAACACAGCATTTCCGGCTCGGATAGCGTCCAAACGCGGAACATTCGTGAATTGGGCGCTTACTGCTGGCGAGCGGCTTCACTTCGAACATGTGTACTACAGGGTGTTTCACTAAAAGTGTCAAAAAGTAAAAGGTCATAATGCACATAATAACAATGTTTTCTAAGGAAATTTGCATATCATTTCATCCGCAATTGTTGGACATTTGAATATATAAAAACGATATCACCGTCACTCAAACCTATTCCACACATCTGCCCCTTCTTTTGATGCACCGTTTCGGCACGTGTCCGGAGGTGCCTCACAGCCCGTTTTCATCTTCAGCGTCCAGACTGTCGGCAAAGCCTTGAATTGTGCTCTTCAGCTCCCGAAGTGATGCGACTTGAGTTTTCCTCAGCTCTGCGAGGGCTTCTGAGTCACTGACCAAACCAGAGGCTTAGCGGTGACAGATCGGGGCTTCGCGCTGGCCAGGGGCGGGCGGCGAGGCAGCTGATTATTCGGCCCAGGAGCTTCTGGTCCAGTCAGTTCCTGGTGGCTACAGCCGTTACAGTGGTTGATTTTAATAACTTGTAAGGCCCTGGCTATTTCTGATGTTGGAATTAGCTTCTTGTTATCTTCAAAGGCCCTCAAAAAGACCCTGACCTTCTCAACGGTTTCCGCCGAGAGGTGGGGGCAACCCCGCCTTTTTTGGACTGGAACCGGGATCGAAGGAACCCTTTTAAACCTCTCAACAAGCCCTTTGGAACTTTTATAATCTGGAACGTAGCGAGGTGAGAGAGTAAAAAGTTTCCTGAAAAGTCGGCATACGGTTTCAATGTTTCTGATGGCACCAAATGTACATAAGTGTAATACCATCCCTCCTGTTGCGGTGTAAATAACCTGTTCTTGTTCTGCATAAGGAAAAAATGACTAGTAACTTTGGCCTCCTGCCCTCGCTCCGTATGAGTGTAAAATATATCTTAAATGGATAAAAAATAAATGTCCAAAAATTTGCAACAAAGCCACGTGCGCAGCCACGTGATTTGCATATTCTATGTATCTTTAATAGGCATTTACTTTTTGACACTTTTAGTGAAACACCCTGTATATGTAGGTATAACCGTGTAGGATCCTGGTAGAGCCGAACGGCGGCGGAGGTACCGCTGGCTCGGTCGGGCGGTTTGTTGGCTGGGCTGGCGCCGGGCAACACGCGCTCCAAGTTCACTGTTACCGCGGTGCGATCGACGCTGCAACCTCGGTCGGTGCGGCCTGGATCGATGGCGCGTGCCTGACTGCGGCCGTCGTGTAGTTACGGCCCCGACCGAATCTTTACCGTTCCGGACGACACGGGCGCCTACAGTCCAGCTATGCCGCGTCCGCACTCCGCAGCCCCATGTGTCCTGGTATGATTGCCACTGGAGACGCTTGACCAGACTGGTGTCGTATTTATCAGGTCGTTTTTTTTTTTTTTGTACGCCCTGGCGCAGGCACACATTGACATGCCTGGATTGATGGAGAAAGACCCAACGCGGTTTCCGATATGGTGACCTCAGTGAGCTCATGTGATTCAACCACATTTTTTAGCACATTTTTAGGTCATGATCCTGGTCAGATCCTGGTCAGGTCACTTCGGTACATATGACATTATAAGTGAGCCTTTGCACGGCTCAATAATGTCGCAACTTCCTAACGCCCTCAGTGCCCTCATCTTTCGCAGGGGGAGGGGGGGGGGGTTAAAACTTACAGGAAGTAAAAAGCTCTCAAACTCTGACAGCGTCAGCTTCTATATATCGTTTTTTTTTTTCATAAGGGTCGCGTCAGCGTGAGGTCAGGTGGGCTCACTGGCGGATCCAACCCAAGGGTGGGGGTGGGGGGGGGGGGGGGTGGGGGAGGGGTGCATTTGGAGCAAATGACCCCAGCTCGTAGCTTCCGAAATCGATGCGAATTTGCATTTTTTCTAGGAGAGAAAAAATTAACAATTTTTATGGCTGGGGGAAAAGTTTGTTTTTGAAGGGCATAACGGTGCGATAGCAATCAAAATCCGAGGAATATTTTTAATTTGGATAAACTTTTTGGGGGTGTGACTTGCTCGCAGCGTCTACTCTGAGACCTCCTTTTTTGATCCGCCTATTGGTGGGCTAGGTGATCTAATCCAGAATTGGAGGATCAAAAGCATGCGATAGCATGCTTTTGCATCCGGAAATTCCCATTGGTGGGTCGCTGAAAAAAAGTTCGGCTGAACCTGTTTGTCAGTGAGTATGTGAGTGAGTTTGTCCAAGCTTTTTTGGACCTGGAGTCAAAATGGGTGGACCGATCGGGACGAAAGTGGGACCGTTTGATTCGTCTCCGGCGAGGTAAACTTTTGGTGCTGGCCTCGGTTCGCTCGGTGCTTCGTGGCACATGCTATTCCGCTTCAAAGTTTCGGTGACACGAATTTTTTTGTCAAGGCTACAGGTCAACCCGAGGTCACGGGCAAAGCCATACTGGCGGGCCACATCGGTAACACCTTGAACCAGTTTCCAGGGGGGTCACCGTCTGCGAGGGGTGCAGGCTGCACGTGCTGGGGTCGGAAAACCGTTTTGACGTGAGGTTCTCTGTCTCAAAGAAATTTTAAGCTATCAACCTCAAAATCGGTTCAATGGTAGTCCCAGGCAAGGGCTCCAAAATAATGCACATTTCATTGGGCTATGGATCCTCCAATTCTGGCCCAAGGCAACGCACGAGCGCTGCCGGCATCTAGTCAGTATTAATCAATGGGAGGAAGGATTTTGATTTACGAGTGCACAGCCGTACAAGTCACGAAAGTCGCGAGCCAGTACCCCAAGGTTTAGCATCGCCTCAGTGCCTATCCAGTTTCAATGCTTTCATACCCTAACTTTACCCGGACCGCTGCGCTAGCCATTGTGTCGACATGCCAGCACCAATTTCTACTCTTTCTGTGACTAGGGTCGACATAACATGGGGCGTCGCAAATTTAGCTGCGTAAACCAACCGAATCAGTTACAGTCCAGTGTCCACTGAACGAAATCCAGCTGACGATGAGGTAAAAAAAAAGATCGTCCAAAACACAAGCCTTAGAACACGCTTGGTTTATTAGCGCTACATAAAACACGGTCACTTCTCAATGGATAACACACATTTCGCACGATCACGTAAATACGAATACAATATCAACGAAATGCTCATACTTCTTCCATCAGCTGTTGATCGCCATGGGACGTATCTACTAAGTCCGGGCACATTTCGTCTTCCCCAGTGCAAGCTTTTCCGGGACACCTACTTGCGTTTTGGTCTGCACTCGTCATGTGGCCAATAATTGTTTGTTCAGAAATACATGCCTTTGCCGGGGACGATGCTTCCACCCATGGTCAGGCACTTTACTTTGTAAGCGCCGATATTCGCGAGGATGCCAATGAACGGCGTTAAGAGCTGACTCTAGCCAACTGCTGAGAAGACTGACCAAACGCGACATACGAGGCTCCACAAACACACAAACATTCACACAACGGCGGCGAAACGTGGAGTAAAACAAAACAGACCGCCGCTAAAACAACCTAAAACGAGCCGCCATCTTGGGCAGGGACACATCTGGTACAGTCGCACTGTCTTCAAAGCCGTCAAAACGCATATAAACAGGTTCTACAAAACACATACGAACGGTCATGGCCTCCATCCGACGCCATATTGGAATATCCGGATAACTCCGGTACGTACCAGTTAAACAGATCCATGATCGCATCAGATCACACACATCACTCGCCGCAAACAGGCGTCGGCACGAGAGGCCTTCTCAGATCCGTCTGGCCACAAAGGTCCATCCTATGCCCACACGAAGGCCCAAATCGGGCCCCGCCTAGTCAACACCAAAAGGTTTCCGGAGCCCGGCTTACACACGGTTAAAGTTCCGCATTTCTCACTCGTTTCAGAACGCCCGCTGTCCGCTTCAACCATGGCGTATCACAGCGTCGGGGCAGTCACGTGACAGACACGTGACTGGCCGCGCCCGGGGGCACGGGCGGTCATCAAACGGCGAAACTGCGAGCGCCCCAGGCGCGGCGTGTCACCGGCCGGAAGCTGCAGTTGCGCCGGCCGATCCTAGATGGCACCACGGTACGCAGCGGCGTTGCCGGCTCCCGCTTGGGCTCAGGAGCGCTCCGGCCTGGCGGGAGACACGGGTCAAGGTCAAAACAGGTGACGTCAGAGGATCAGACGAGGCGTCAAATACACCGGGTCGGGCGCTTACAGCATTATTCGAAAATCTTGCACGTTAGGCGGATGATGAGCATCGGAATAAACTAATCTATTCATGAATAAATCATGACGTTTTGCGTTATCGGTTGCAGGCTAGAGGCAGTGTCGCCGTACTAATCACAAAATGCCAATGCGACACTATAAAAAATAGTGGCATCCACAGCCGCCTCATGTTCCTTGTCAACAGCCCTAAACATCTGACACACATTGATTGGTTGCATGCTACAATAATTCTGAAAACAACAGGTTATGGCGATCCTACAATAATCGATCGAGCGAGTCAACCGACTGGTAACGAATAGGGTAAAAAGACTAGATATCGAGAGATATTCCAGAAAGACTGGATCTAGATACTGAGAAGAAAGAAAACCATGCAATATGACCACACCAAATACAGGGGAGCAAGAGGGTTTCATTTGTAACCCCAAGTTTTGTAAACGTGTCTCAGGTTGCGAGGAATACATCGAGTAGCTAGTTGCAGGAAACACATCGAAAATACAAACGTACAAACAAATTTACATTCCAATAATTATCGGGTAAATATAACGAATACCATTGCATTTTCTTTCTGTAACGCATATCACAGGGAAAAGACTATCGACATTTGAAGAAGGTGCACAATGGGTCACCATGGCGTAACCACGGATCATTATCACAGCTCAAAGGCAACACCGTCTAATAGAAAACAGACAGGTCGTAGTTAGAAAGGCTAGGCTAACCTTCAAGGCTTCACAACCGCCTACAGAAAGGACATTATAATATCTAGCGTGATATCGAAACAAACTCCGTGACATAAGGAAGCACAGGACATCTATATCTATCGAACGCACAAGTCACCATAGAAATGATCCATCATAAAAAATAAATAAATGGTCAAAGGAGGGTACTATCAGGGTACATATAACACAACGATGGGCGTGTAAACTGACAGAAAAGCGAATCATTTACTGCTTCTAAAATTGAAATTAAATAAAAGCCTAATCACACAGCTTTTGTCTTTGACAGGACGCAGCTTCGACGTTTTTTTAAATTATAACGTAAAAACAATTTGAATTTATACGTCAGTTTTTCACGCCCATCCAATAGATTGACATCCATTCCTACGACAGCGACTGCAGTCTAACCTGACCGCACCATGTGACGTCACACGTTATATGACGTCACATTACGTCACCACCGGTGGCAGTACCGCATCACAGGCCGCCGACCACCTGACACCAACGACCGGGTCAAGGTCAAGGAGGCTAGGTCAACATGGGGTCAAGGTCACTAACTAGGTGGTTTGGACAAGAGCCAGGCTTCGACCGATTTAGGAAGCCTTGCGTTATTCTCATTCTTGGGAGAAGTTGCATCGGAAACGGGGAAACGTCCTTGGATTAGAAGAGTATTTTGCTACAGGCATACTAAACTGCGGGACATAATTGGGAACATGTTAGTAAACGAATTTCTAGCTCAACTGCGTTTTCATCACTCATGGTAATTCATTATAGGAGAGTAGACTTTGAGATGACTTGAGTGTCATGATTAAAAAACTTTTCCTCAGGACTATATGTAATTAATGTTTATGTTTTTCGGAGTTTGAGTCCGTTTGAGCCCCATATGGGACATTCTCTTAACCTAGACCCGCAGCATACATAGTATCGTCGTCTTCAAACCGCTAGCTTATAGAACCTCTAGTATTTACCCAGCGGCCGCCATCTTTTCTCATATCGTTTTTTCGTATATTTTGTCCTACAATTACGCCAATTGTGAACATTACATTACAAGTTTGTCCCCAACAGTTGTAGTTTTATTTTAAAAAAAAGTCACCAACAGCTGGTAGATTGCCTGTAATATGCTTGGTGCTAAATTAGGTTTAGGTAATTAGGTCTTCTCAGGCATATTTAAAGTGTAGGTTTTTAGATGACGTTGTCGCGTGTTTTGTATTGTATGTGATTGTCGAACTACGAACCGAAACTTTGTGCGCCATTTTCACCGATGAAGGTACCACAACGAGTACCGAAATATCTGAATAAATGTAATATTTGTACTTATCCTCTTGAACAACTCCGAAAAAACATAAACATTAATTACAGAGTAGACTTTGACATATCAACACGCTAGCCAGAACTGACTTCTAAGACCACGCAAAACGCATTTCAATATCAAAACTCTTCTAGATAACCTAGATCAGTGACTACCAAAACACCACGAAAAGGACCGACTACGCACAGCACACGTTCTTACAAATGTCCGCACTTGACGAGACATTAGCCATTGTATCAGCATCTGTACCAGTCGTCTGACAAGTAGAGGTGCCCGAAACCGCAGCGCACGCGCTCACTCCCGAATCTCGCTCTCGCTCAGAGTCCGACTCGGAGTCCGAGTCGGAGTCGGAGTCGGGAGTGTGGACGGCCAGAGCACGCGCCAGATACGGATGCGAGTCGTAAGACAAGAGGGACGCCCGCTCTCCGGCCCTGTGAGGTCACATCCACAGAATATTTCGCCGATTTCTTTCTAATCGAGCACAAAAATAACTAACAACTAAAGAGGTTCATTTAGTAGGATTCGTTTTAAATTGGGCCATTTAGATTACGTCAATGATTAATTCAACAACAGCAATAGGTAGGTTTCTGATCGATACAAAACTACACATTTAATAACGTTAGATTGTGTGACAAAAATAGCCCATACCATTATGCATAATGTGTGCAACAAGAGTCTAAAAGCGTATGTGCTTGCAATCACCGCAGAAAACTATACAATAAACGGAACCAAACTAAGTCACTATACGCCTGATGAATACCCATACAGCTGTGAATACTGTCATGTCATTCAAAGTGCATGAGTCAATTTAACCAACTATCCAAGCGTACCTAAATCACTTGAGCCTAAGTTCAGAAAAGGCCATACCATGGCGGAAGCCCAATAAAACAATTCGCACAGACTGCAAGCCAGTGCATGATTAGCAAGCTGGCTGGATCTCTAACTCATAAAAATTGCGATGCATCTTTGAAAAGTTATTCATGACTTTTCAGACAATCATACCACGCATGCGCCGCGCAATCATAGCGTTTGCGCATGCGTCGACAGCAGAGGCAGCCATGCAGCGATGGGCAGCACTGGGAGGACATAATATCGAAAAGAAACCAGCCATAACCGGCTTTGAACGGGATAAAGCTGGGATAAGCCACGGTAAGCCGTATGATCTGCCCGATAAAAACCGGCGCAAGCCGGAATAAACCAGAATGGACCGGCGCGGGCTGAAATAAACCGGTTAAAGCCGGTGAAAGCCGCGGGGTGACACGGCGGAGCAGCAGTTCAAATCGCGCACCTGTGCGGCGCTCACAACTGGACGGGGCTCGCGGAACGTGAAGTTTGCCTCGCCAACAACAGATGGCTCTGCTCGGGGTTGCCGGCCAGCCGCCGCAGCATACAGTGCCAGTTGGACTTCGCCTGATCGCCGGCCACACTGGGACATAGTGAAAGCCCAATGACGAATCGGCGACAGATAATAATATCGGGGCACGTCCTGGCCAATGATTTATAGATGTTATCCCTCATGGGCACAGGCAATAGAAATTTGTTGGCTCTCAACTAAATTGGCATATGGGAAGTGTCAATATGAGCTGCTGGATGCTTCAAGACCCCTTCGAGGCACGGGATCAGATCAGATCTCGTCACAGGTCGAGATCAGTAGTCTGACGTCAGGAAGTACAGTACAGTTTCCAGTAGCCAGCCGTCAGAAGCCAGAGGCCAGCGACCAGCTGAGGTCAGCGCTCAAATGTCAGGTCAGGGATTCAGAAGTCGGAGGTCGAGGTCAGTAGTCGGAGGTCGAGGTCAGAGGTCAGAGGTCGGGTCACTCACCCGGGTCCCGGGTAGAAGTAGGGCGGAGGCCGCTCATAGCCGGCCGGGGCCGGGTTGTCCGTGTACCCCGGCGGGCCACCGTTCAGGTCCCACCTGGTGGTCGGAGCAGGAACTAACGTTAGTGAGGGAGACAAGGTGCGAGGCTCTGTCGCCAACGCATTGCCATGCTACAAATTAGTCTTATAGTATGATGACAGAAGAACGATAACAGCTAGCGAAGATGTCACTGTGAATGGCATGACGATATTGGTGTCTTATTAGGGGCATCAACTAACACTTGTGCACCTGAGGCGCGCCTCGTGTGCACATGAAGGGATGCAGATTCAGGCTTCGGAAAAATAAATCAACGAATGAGCGCACTTGACACTTTCTCAGATCCCACTAAAAGTTCACCACCAAGTTACCCCTCAATAAGCCATCATACATACCCTGAATCCCCCATGCCCCGGCATCCCCTCCTTCTCCTCTCCCCGTCCCCCTGATCACGTCACGTGACCACCACTCACAGGGGCGGCGCCTTGGGGTCAGTATCCTCCGCGTGGTCGCTGCTGGCGCCCAGCGGACGGAACTGCTGGCCGCGCGGCGGGATAGACGTGTACGGCGGTGAGTCCGGACTGTAACCATGGTAACGGTTGTTTTCGTACATGTTGCCCGTGCGCCGCCGCTCGCCACCAGAGGCCGCTGTTGTGCTGCGCTTCGCACCGCGCTGGTCACGAACGCTGAAAAAGGGAGTGAGAAAGTTAGTAATCCGGGCAATGCAGTACAATTGTCCATGCATGATCAATCAGCTCAATCTGAACAATTTATGCGTGTAAAGGAAATTATCCGAAAAAGATGATACGGATGATAGCACTTGCAGTGCTAAGACTGCTCAGCTTTTGTAGGATGGCCAATGGGCATTGCACAGATCATCAGTGGCAAAGAAATGTAATAACGGGGACTTCTTCGATTGTTTGAATGGACTTGAGGGCGTATTGAAAGCGAGGTCACTATACCCCAAAAACTGGAACTCTCTTAGCTATTGAAGAGGTATGACACAAGATGGACGGCAGATCAGTTCACAAGATGAAGCATTCAAACACTGGGTATATTTGGGTCTCTTACGAGGGGACAGGGATGACACACAGTAACATCTGCTGACTGCAGACGTTTCAAAACAAACGATAACTTTAGCAATGAAGAGACTTTGTCTGCGTTCAGGCAACCACCTTGGTTATGTTTGAACTTCGCATCAGCTGTGAGTTAGGAAACTCGCTACCTCCTGACAAATGATATGTCAAAATCGGGTGCGCACTGAGCCGTGCACATTGCACTTAACATTCCACTAAAATAAAACTAACAACTACCAAAATGCACGGAAGCGACGTCAACAAATACGTAATACACAAAAGCATTAGCATTCAGCCGGAAGCTTAAAGCGGCTAGAAGCGTAAAAATATTATCAGCTAAGCAAAGCGCAAAAGACACAGCCAGAAGCCATACAATGGATTAGAGCGAGCTTGAATCGGGGTAAACACCCAGCAAGCTGTGTACCTAAAGCTGCGACCTCCTTACTGTTACGCCGTATCTGAAAACAGCCAAAGAGCACTTACAGCAAGCCAACTAAAATACCTAATCACGTCAAGTCAGTCGCAGTTCATCAGCAAGTTTCGCGTGAAGTTGATAAGTAAATTCCGTGACAAAGTTCGACAAATTTTCCAAGAGCAGTGCAAAATCTAAAACGCGCCATCGACGCGAGGCAGTCTACAAAAGCGCAAAGAACACATGCAATGCAGCTCTCCGAATTTGATCCGCTCAGTGAACGAAGTGACTACGTCATGCACCTGATCCTCCCCGCACAGCGGATTTTGTACACCACTTACTTCGCCAGCGGAATATTATCGTGTTCACCATAAGCGTCGTAAAGATATTCACTGAAAATAGCGCAGTGTTAGAGAAAGCTTACAAAATGAATTTTATACCTAGTCATTCCCAAAGCTCCTTGGATGCGTTGTTATTTACAGTGTTTTAAGTTCACCTGCTGAATTATTTATGAAAGAAATAAGAAGTTAGGCAGCAGGCACAGAGGCATTTAGATAGAATCTAATTAAGCTTATCGCCATCACCATACTCTTAATCCCCGTAACCAACACACATAAGAAACCAGTATCTTTTACCAAAACCATCACCAACAGAAAGCATTACCAATTACCCAACGAAATTATCATCACCCATAACGCATTCCCATCCTCTCTCTTTCTCTCACCCTCCCCCTTTCCCTTTATTTCGTTTTATCTCCTCTCTCTCTCCCTCCCTCTCTCTCTCTCTCTCTCTCTCTCTCTCTTTCTCTCTCTCTTTCTCTCTCTCTCTCCCTCCCTCTCCCTCACACTCACTTGTCGACAAACGTTTCCGAGTAGGGCTCCGTTTTGCGATAGAGTGAGGCCAGTACCAGGCTGACCACCACACAAGGGATGAAGATGAGAATACACCAGCCCAGAGCCGCCCAGTAGCCGTTCTGAAACACGCACACATGTAGTGACGTCATTAGTGGTATTGTGACGTCATGGGATCCACTACGGCTTCAGTGCGGGTGGCAGGTAAGGAAAAGGTGTCGTTTAGACAAAGCACATAGCAGGACGGGAAAGGTGCGTCAGCGAGAATAGACACTAGTTATAAAACAATCCCTCATCTGCTACCCTGAAGCCAAGTATAGATGACACTCTCAACATACTTTCAGTATATTAAGCCAAACGTAACCGAAAAGCAAAACTTGACGAATGTTTACAACACAAATCGACAACCACCAAAGTCGAGGCCGATAGACAACAATATAACATCATGTCATAAAAACGAAACAAAAAGACTAAAAATTCATATTCCTTGCCAAACCCACTTTAAAAAATCCATCCCCTTCGCCTCCCCACTACCACTCCAAGTCCTTCCATCCCCAATCACTCACGAACGGGTAGACGACGTTACTGCAGAGTGTGACATCGGTAGCGTTATAGACGTTACTGAGCGGTCCGCACTGTCCCACAGTCCTCCGGAAGGCGCCCTCCACGCGGCCCGTATAGCCGTCCAGGTGGGCCAGGAACTCGGCGGCGTACTCGTCAGCCAGCTGGAGAGAGGGGGAGGGAGAGGGAGAGGGGTCAGATGGCGAGTTTGGATTTTAGGGATGTCATTGTCACTGACGCTGAGGGGTAAGGGGTGACGGTTTATGATGTCAAAGTTATTACATATTAGAGAAGTCTCAAACCTCATTGATGGGCTTTGATATTTTTTTATCTTTTCGTTGGTTTTTACGACTTTTGATCTCAGGTGACCTATGACATATCCCCTGGGCTTTTAAACAAATGTTGCCGTCTCATGATCTATCTGAAAAGTTCTATCGACACCGTATGACAATTCACTAAGCTACAACTTTCACCAGCTCCAATGACCAAATATCAGCCCGAAGTGACCCATGATGTGACCTCACGGTATTGACCTCTGACCCCTGTAACCCCGTGTGACCTCAGTACTGACCTCTGACCCCGCGTGACCTCGGTACTGACCTGGATGACCTCTGCGCTGCCGCGGGTGCTCAGATACAGCTGCGCAGACTCGGCCTGACCAATCAGCTCCCTCACAGCCTCAGTGACGTTGGTACGGTTAAATCGCACGTGCTCTTGGAGAGATATGGTGGCGTTCTGTTGGAGACACATAGAGAAGTGATTAGGGGTTATATGTAAATATACAGGGCCGGAAAAACGAACACTGAGCTGACACGGCACAGGCATGAAGTTGATTGGTGAATGATTTTGGCAGCAGAATTAAAGACAAACTGTGTCAAATATGAAAGAATTTAAAAGAAAACAGACAGGCTTGGTGCAATCATAAGACAGAAGTCAAATTATCCTAACAAATAGGTACAGCCTATTTGCCCAACTCTTATCTTCCCACCTGACGCTTCTCTTACCCTTCCCTTCCTCAAAACCTCGCCTTCCTTTTCCCTTCATGAACTACTTCACGCTCCATTCCTTCCACCATTTATCCTTTTCACATACCACTTCCCTTTCCATTCCTCCCTACATCTTCCCCTCCCTCTAACTCACCCTCAGCGTCACCACAATGGCTGCCATCTGATCGACCACCTCCTGCTGGGCGCCCAGTACGGTGGCCTGGTTCCTCAGACGGTTAGCGGCGCCACGTTCGGCCGGCGGCAGCAGGCCGGCAGCGGCCTCCAGGGAGCCGGCCATCTCCGCCAGATCCACCGCCGTGATACGGTCCTCCAGCTGATCGTAGAGGGGGGGGGGGGGTCAGCTATGAAGGCGTAAAGGGAGGGCATCTTCAAGGGTCGGGGTTAAAGCTGTCGTGCAAAGGCAAAAACTACTATTTGAGGTCAGAGTCTGGCCTCACATAGTAGTTTTTGCCTTTGCATGACAGAACGGAGATTTGGCGACGGGGAGGGAAGGGCTTAGGAAGTAAAGTTTGTTAACGGCGGGAGGTCAGAACTCAACGAGGGTCAAGAGGGTCACAAAATGTCACCAAAATGCACACATACGTGACCAATTTTCCGCCATGAAACCCGACTGTCGCGTGCCTCATACCCTGTCGTAAATCCAGGCACACAATCCACTCACAACTCAACTGTTGGGCTAAGTCATACTCGGACACGCAATCTGTCATGGTAGGCCTGAGCGAAGGGCTGTTAAGGAATATCACTCGCTGAAGAATAGCTGGTTACACAGAAGTGGATTGGTCCTAGTTGCCATGGCAACGTTACACTGCTGTTATGACAGCAGGACGTTGTTTCCACAGGCCATATCTCCCTTGGACGAAGAACAGTTTGTGGTAAAGCCGGGTAATCATAAAAACAAACCTGGGCTATCACCCTACCACCCTTCCATTTACTCAATACTCCCCATTAACTCCACACACTCTCCTGTCAACCCTTACCGTCTGTGTGAATGCCGTGTAGTTGATCTTGGCCACATCTGACTCCGCCAGCTCATACAGCTGCTTCTTGGCCCGCGGCGTTAGAATCTCCACGTTAGTGTCCACCTGACGGCAAAAAGGGGAAACACTGCCGTCAGAGCCACGGGAGAGGCCGGACCAAAGCATGTCGTCAAGGGGCTGCAGGAAGGCCGATGACATGTAAAATTGTTGTATCTACTTTAATGAGAACTACCAAATTGATTTACTCGAACAAAAATTTAAGCGTAGCACCAGATGAAAAAAAAAAACGATTTATCGAGTGGGATGTAAGGGAGGCAGCTGCCCAAACCGTCTAAAAAATCGAATTTCAATGAATGAAAAATGGCAAGAAATGACAAAAACGTAAGACAATAACTGATTTTTTTTAAATAACTACCCAAACATATTGAAAAATATTGATACATCAGCCGACAGCCGCATCACATCGGTATATAAATGATCGAAACAAAAGTATTATTCAAAAACTCGCCCGATTTCCGACAGTGTGCCCCTTCCCCTCGTATACGCACCTGTATCTGTCTCCTGAGCGAGTCGAGCTGCCTGTCGATCCCCAGCTCCTCCTTGTAGCGTGTCAGCTGGCCCAGATCCACCAGCGGCTCCAGGTTCAGCACCGTGTAGATGGTCTGGTTCCGGTGACATTTTCTGCCGGGGCGGACACAGGGTTATTATGAGATATAAAATGTCATATGGGTCTTACTGATCACCTGACTTAAAAAACGTATCTACGCTAATGGCGTAGGGGGAATAAAATTGTACAATAGAGGTAACAGAAGCGTAAAAACACCACAGCGAGTCACGTCAAGGTGACCACAACCAGAACATACAAACAAATATAATTAGAGAATAAGTTTGATAAATCACACGTTTTACAAGATAAATTATAGCGAAGTTAACCAAAAACCATCCATTATCGACCAAACTAGCACTCCCCTACATCTCTCGCTCCACCTACCCAATAACCTCCGCCAGATCGAACCCGGTCTTCTGCAGCTCTGGGAACAGCTGTTCAGGGGGTAGCAGCGCCTCCAGCAGTGCCAGACCACTGGCAGGAGACTCGGGCTCCCGCAGACCCTGACACAGGTAGAACTGGGCCAGGCCTCCGACCAGGAACATACAGGTGACAACGAGAAGTACCATCCAGCCGAACAGGAAGAAGAAGAAGGTGCCGCTGTGGGGGAACAGAGGGGATGTCAGAGCGGGGTATAGTGACGTCATAGGGTTATTAAAATGACGCTATTGGGAGCTGTGGCATCCACTGTGACAGCATAGTCAATAGTCATGAATTGAATGATTTGAATTCAACACAATTTATGTTTCAAATGATAGGCCAGAGTGATAAGAAGCCAAGTCAACAGAATATTTCAACATGTCATTCACTTTTAATAAAGCGAAGATGACACTGTATTGAGCAAAACGCGAGCAGCCTGTAACAGTAATGACCAAACAATTATCGATCTATGTGAAAGAGAATAATCTCCTGAAAACTACGTTGTAAACTCCAACTAAGAAAACATGAACAAGACATCAAAGACCAGAGAACACAACGGGCACGTGCCCGTGCGCGCGCACCAGGGTCCCTTATTCTCACCTGAGAAGGAAGTTGGCTCCGGCGCCCTTGTTGCACGTATCGTCACCGTACACATTGCCCGGTCTGCGTCCGCAGAATCCACAGAACAGACCCATGACCAGACAGAAGGTGATGATGAGCACCATCGACGACAGAATCAGGTACAGGTAGTACCTGAAACGGACACGGATCGACGTCATTAAAAGCATTGTCGCAGCACATTGCAAAAGTTAGTGAGGAGAGATAATGGCACAGGAACAGGTGAGTTAAAAGTGAGATAGTCACCTATTCTCAATTCTAGTTATTTTGGATAATACTAACACTTCCAGACTCAAAGAGCCCGGAGCAGTGAGCACATATAAGAGAAATCCGTTGATTTAATACAAAATAAACCAACATTACACATAACACGTTAGATTACAGGTGTTAATGGCACCAGCGATCTATTCTACCTTCACAATACTGCCGTTCTCTTTCTCTCCCCCCCAACCCATCCCATTCTCGCTTTTGTTCCTCTTTCCCTTCCCTCTCTCCCCCTCACACACCTAAAGGGTCCAAACTGTTCCAGGTACCCATTAGCCTCCGTCAGCGCCTTGTGAGCGTCATCCAGTCGAACCTGATCCAGCACAGACGATACGTTGGCCGCGATGTCACGCAGCTGACCGCCTGGGGGCGCGCGGGGTCGCAGAGGTCACGGAAGGGGTCGTGGGGTTACGGTAGTAAAGGGGTCACGAATCGATAGTCGGGTTCACGGAGGGGTCGTCTGGGTCAAGAACGAGTCGTAAAGGACACTGATGAGAATATGATTAAAATGAAAACAGAAGCTAATGCAAACACAAACTTCAAACACACGCTTGTCAGAACGTTGGATCCCTTAGCCAGTTGACCCGAAACATCGATCCGTCGATTGATCCCTCGAAATGTTTGCTTACCCTCACTTTGGCTATAAGTTCCATCAAAATCCATCCAGTCTCAGCCTTTTAAACTTACGATCAAATATACCTACGCGAAGGAAAGCAAAATGTCATCACAGCCTTTTAGGCACAGCCTAAGGCACGTTCCACATTGTGTTTCGTCTTGCTCTGTGCGTATTTTCAGAGCTAGCGCAGCCTTACAATAACAAACCAAGCTTGAAGGAGGCTCAACAACAAAAGAAGATTCCATTCGTTTGCGGCATTTCAAATGAATTTCTCAGAAGTTGGGGCTCGCCGTTCGGTTATTACATCAAAACAGAATGATGAGAACCAATAGTTCGCTGAGTCCCGTGTCTTTGCAATAAATGGCGCTGTTTTGAAGAGAACTAGTCCCGAAAGACGTTTCAAAGTCGTAAAATAACACATTTGAAAGAAATGAAACTCTGCGATTGGAAAATCATGGAGGAGATAAGGAAAGAATGCTACAAAACTAAAACCGTAACAGAATACATTAAAATTTATTGGACTAATAGCTTACGCAGTTCCTCCCTCGCTCTCTCTTTCTTCGCTCGCTCGCTCGCTCGCTCGCTCCCTCCCTCCCTTTCTCCCTCCCTCACTCACTCACTCACTACTCACTCACTCACTCACTCACTCACTCACTCACTCACTCACTCACTCACTCACTCACTCACTCACTCACTCACTCACTCACTCACTCACTCACTCACACACTCACCCACTCACTCACTCACTCACTCACTCACTCACTCACTCACTCACTCACTCACTCACTCACTCACTCACTCACTCACTCACTCACTCACTCACTCACTCACTCAGTCTCAGTCTCTGTCTCTGTGTCTGTGTCTATCTCCCTCATTGTTTCTATTTCTTTCTCTTTCCCTCCCACGCCATCCCCATTACTCCCCTCTACTTTACCCACCCTTCTCTCTCCCTCTCTTCATTTCCCTCTCCCCCTTCCTCCCCTCTCCCCACTCACCAGCCTGTACGATCCTCCTCCGCACTTCAGGCACCACCGCGGCCACCTCCGCCTGAATCCGATCCGACAGGTCGTCGAAGGATCTCTTCCCGGAGCGAACCTCGCGCTCAATGCCGTTCTCAATGAGCACGGAGATTTCACGGGCTGTGCGGGTGACGTCCGGCAGCTGTGGAGGTCAGCAAAGGTCAACGGTAGGGTCAAGGTCGGGGTGGGGTTATGCTGGGGTCATGTCGGATCATGCGAAAGTCACGGTTAGGGTCATAGACTAAGGGCATGTCAGTGATAGGTCAAGATCACCTCAGGTTAGGTCTGAAGTAGGAGCTTGATACTTGCTCAAGTCAGGTAGGTATCAAGAGTTGTTGGGATCAAAAATTGCCAGCCGTTTGAACAAGTAAGGGTAACGCTTAAATCACGGTCATGCAAGTGTCTTCCAAATTCGCGGTTATTATTCGCTTACATGGCATACTTCACAGATGACAAAGATAGTAATGATTTTCGAGGAGGGCAGGCATTATACGAGTAGAAGCTTCGGTAAGTTGTCATGTTGATCAATACACATTTTAACGAGACATCGCCCACAGTTTGACCAGGGGTTCGCGATTTTTAACATGCAAAAAGGAGTGTGAAAGAGTGACCGGTTTTGTAACGTTCAAATTGATATCATGCACATAACGTCCATAACATGTCAAATATAATTGGGGCAAATCGTGTAGCGTGCCTGCAGCTCTCACAGCAGTGGGTAGCTCAAGAGCTACGTAAGCTGTGAAGTGCGAACGTCAAAAAGAAAAAAAAGCGCGCATGAAGTTGATGGCTTCAAATTCTATAGCGGGTGTTCGCTAACTTATTGGGTTCTCGCCACTTGTCGGTGCGATAAGATCAGAAGGTTTTCGACTCGAGATATTCATGTGAAGTGCGCAGGAAAACGTTGAAAAACGCAGAAAAATATCATGATCTAGATACTCACAGCCAAATGCTCTCAACATAGCCAGTGCCGAGTGCATGTCAAAGCGCACATCTATGTTAAACTACTTTGTGCGTCTTCCAATCATCGAAACTCTACAGTCTGCTCTAGCAAGCAAGAGCAACGTGTAATCTACCAATCGTGCACTAAGCTTCACTAGCATGCATTCGGTGCAATCCACACTACCTCTACACATCACATCTAGCAACTAGAGGGCGTGAACACACTGTTAGAACGTTACCTTCGGTATAAGCTCGAGAGTGAGCCACTGAAAGCATGGCGGCCCACTGTTAGTAATGGTTGTATCGAGCCTACACTGCACACTGTTAGGTTATTGTTATTGTTATATAATATGGTGTTAGGGGATGTTACGAATATGCACACACTGTTAGAAATAGGAAAGAAACAGGAAAAGAACCCTTAGTTCCAAGAATAGAGGACAGACACTGGAAATTGTAGATACAGATATTAGTATGGTAAGAAAGTAAGATTGTATAACACAGAAGATGATATCGAATGCAGACACACCACCCTGTAAAGCTGATGTTATCGACCTGACATTGCAGCTAACGGATAGGCAGACTTGTAAAACAAAACCCACGCATAAAGCACACTCACCACAGACAAATATTTATTCCCACCCCTTTCCAGTTCTGTCGTTTCCAGAGGAGACTAGTGAAGTACCAGAACTAACCCCGCTTTGGGAAAAAGTCGATAGATGCCGACTTATGAAAACCAGTACGTAAAGGCTCGTTCCAATTCATCCTACTCTTACTTCTGCGCCCTTCCCAATCAGTGACTTTATCCCAAAGTACTTTAAATCCATGAACGTCTACTTCCTCCCCCTCCTATCTTTTTAATCAACTTTTTGTCCCGTCATGTACCCAAGACACACTCCCAATCCCTATTCAAAGAACCAAACACACTCACATGCCCCCCCATACAAACACACTCCCCTTCGCCACTCATTTCCATACCTGTCTGAACTCGTTCTGCACTGCCAGCTGGGAGAGGTTGTACTGCCGCGCCAGCTGCTGACAGGTGGGTGAGTTACAGAGCAGCAGCAGCTGCTGCAGCTCGCCCTGTACACTCTGCAGGCCCACCTGCAGCTGATCGGCCCGCTCCTGCAGCCGCTGCGTCTGACTGGCGATACTCTGAGGGGGGAGAAAGGTTAGAAGTCAGCAGGGGAAGGAGAGATGACTACAGACGCTGCTTCTGACTGGCGATACTCTGAGAGGGGAGGAGTTAGAAGTCAGCAGGGTAAAAACTGAATGGTGATACTCTGAGGGGGATGAGAAAAGTATGGTCAGCAAGAACTCTGCGTTTGACTGGTAGTTCTTTGAGGGGGAGCAGAAAGGGTTAGAGATTAGCAGGGAATAGAGACAGCAATACAGCCGCTTAGTCTGACTGGCGATTCCCTAATGGGGAAGGAGGGTTTAAATGTCAAGAGGAAGTGGAGAAAAAAACGTGCCCTCTGAGTTTTAACTGTCGATACTCTGACAAGAGAAAAGAGTGAATATAAAACTTACGATAACCAGTTCAATAGCGCAATTATATTCAGAAATCAGGCAAAAAGGTGGCTTTGACTACTCAGGTTATATACTCACTACATCGCAAATGCAGTTGAACTCACAAGCTCTCGTAATAGAATCGTGGTATGAGTGTCCAGCTCCTTATCGATTGAGCGTACACGAAACCCTCATAACACAACACCCACAACGATCTCTCTCTGTCCCTTCATTGCACCCCACGTGTCACGTTATCCAACCGCCAGACATGATCCAGCCCTCTAAAGGCATTCATATCATCCGGAGCAGGCATTTAGCGGTGCATTAAATTACTCCCAAGCATCGCCCGTTGTGTATAATGAGGCGCGAGAATAAAGAAGAAGCTCAAGCGTGGATGGAAATGAGCGCTGGTCTCATACCCGGGCAGGATGACAAAGTTAATTACGCTTTATGAGATGCTAGATGGGACCGAAATATGGCATCGTTTGTTCTTAGAAGGGAGTCAAGGGCATGCAACAGTCAAAGGGATGAGCCGTTTCATTCAGCGAAGCGGGTTACAGGGTTATAGCGGAAAAAAGTAATGGTAGCTCTAATGTTTCACAGCTCTGGGTCATGTATTTCATGTTGCTGTTCCGTGTCTTTGGAGATTAATTACGAAGTTTAACCTCACTAGAAATCATTACAGCGTGATACCTAGCATGTCATCGATCACTCAGCCATTCCACTGAATTAACGGAAGGTTTACTTACATTGAGATCCTGTCGAATATCTTTAAGCCCCTCAGCTATAACAGTGAGGTCGTCCACCGCCACCGCGCGAGAGATGTTGGCAAGCTTGGCCTTGACCCGGTCACCGCACTCTGGAACAACGACGCACAGTGGTTTAAGACTGATAAACGGTGTTCAAACGATTGATGGTCATTAATGTCAAACGAGCGGACAGCTGTCTGAGTAAGAAAAAATGACAAATTATTAGAAACTAGAACACTCACAGTGATCAGAACATATTCAGAGGAATTGGGTGTTGACTGTCAACTGATAACTGTCACCACGAAGAATTTCTATTTCAGCGGCAAAGCCCAGTCAACTCACTGTCAAGCGACTCGTCGAGCACGGACTGCAATTCCCGGTAGTTGTCCCGCAGCAGATGGTTTACCTCCTGGGGACGGAGAGACACGGCAGTGTCAGAGATAGACGTCTGGTGATGATGTAGATACTGATGTTGTCACTATTCAGACACGATTCAATCGTCACTCAGTCATCAACCAATCACCATTCAGCGATCGGTTATTCACCAGACAGTCAACAGTTACCACTCTTGACACGTCAAAACGACCCATCACCAGCCGAATAACACTGCCGTCTTTTCGCAGGCTAGTCAGATCTAAATTAATATGCGAATGTTCAACAACCAATTCGTTAAGGCCCTCATGATTTTGGCTTCATGGATGCACTGGACACGCTTATCAACAATCAAACAATTATCGCAACGAAACATTGCCACGAAGTCAACATTAACAATAAAGCTATGACTAGCACTTGTGGCCCCCACATCCCTTCCCAAAACTAGAGGCGATTACATCCACGCTAAATTCGCGGCTCTCCATTATTACATCGATGCTAAGCTCCGAACTCTAAATCACGGGCTCCTAAATCTCTGCGATCGACGGTGCTCACATATCACCGGTCTCAGACCAGGCGTGGCTCTAAAGTCCCTCCTGACAGATATATGGACAGCTCAGAGGAGAGCAATGATCGATGGTTCATCCATGCGAGCGCTGATGGTCTCTCAGTGGGGGCCGCCGGTGCGCCGAGGTTGGTGAGACGGGTACCGTTATACGATGGCGCTCCATCATGAAGGTCGTGTCATGGATACTGACATGGGTGTAAACAAAGGATGTGTTGAAATGTTGCATGCACGAATTGCACATTGCACAGTACAAAGCAGAGTGCAAAGCGTAGATGCACGGATTCGTTTGTGATGGCGTAGATAAAACGCAAAGGACATCGGCTATTGTAAAGTTTTCAACAAAGATTTTCCGAATAGGGATGATCTCATGGAGATGCCAGACTAAGCAGCACAAAGTCGTCATGGCGAATGCAAGGCGCCCGCATCAGATAAATCAAACACAAAGCTAGCTCGATACGTGAGCCACTCGACCCAATTCTTCAGCGTATTTAACTAGCTCGGAGAGATCTGCCTGGATGAACCACGAGGCTTTAAATTCATGGCCAACCAAATCATCTCGCGCAGATTACGGGCTGCTTTATAAACAAACATAACAGACAGAAAGACACACATGTTTGTTATTGGAACGTGATTCAGTGTTGCTCCACCGCGCGGGCTGTTGTTCTTCTCACAATCGCGATCACTTCTAGTGATTCACATCAATCCTTCAGGCATCGGTAGAAGCTACACGCGGCCATCAGTCATCCATGGTTATATAAACTTCAAAAGAATTAGGTTTATAGACATATTTATATTTGTTAGTCCGTTTTCCGTATACTGTATAAGTATTTAAACAAGATGAAAAATGCAATAAAACATGACAATGCCGCACAATTTTGGATTTATACTTATCACGTTTGGGTGGATATTAACGCCCGTATTAAAAACAATCTTAATACTTTTCATACGTTCGTTCCACCTGTCATAGTGTCATGGATACCTCACAAAAAGCACGTCTAAAATTACGCAACGCTCCATGGAGATAGCACCATATTGATCAAACAGCCCCACCACCGGCGGCGCACGGTCAACGGTGGACAATTATGCCTGATTGGCGGCGATAATTACGCGACGGTCGATGGTTGCACACGTTGGTAACGGACGGACACCCATTACACTGAGCACCAGCGACAGCTGGACCCATTGTGAGGCTACTAAATACTGCAGAACTGGCTAGTGTGCTGGATGAAAATCCATATTGATAGGAGTGGCGCTGGCTACTCAAAGGTTAGAACAGCGACAATGGGCGAATATGGATGGTTTGGATATGAAAGGAAGAGCCGATAGCTTCACTCAGCTGCCGGACATTGGTCACGTGACCACATTTTCCGTGTGACCTTGAGTTGGCACCAGATTTTGTCGACAGACGTGGCGCAGCTTATTTTACTGCATTATTTTAGATACTAAATATTTAGGCGTGTGGTGGTAAATGATACCGTGCAAATAATATTGAATCATCGGTGACATAGTTCAACCATTCATACTTGAATAGCATCAATAAAATGCAATTAATCTATTATTACTCTTCCGTTGATTTTATTGTGTTTGCAGGCATAGGTAGAAACTGAAAAGCTGAGCCTGCAGCTTACAGTTGTTCTATACAGTAGCGGCGAAACACCTTCAATTAAGGGGGGGGGGGGCACTGCCGACTTTCGGTCCGATTCTTTCCATGCAACGCCCATAGGGCTAATGTTAAAATGCCAAAATTATAGGGGGCACGGTGCCCCGGTGCCCTCCCCGTTCCGCCGCCTATGGTTCTATAACTCTTAATGCATAAATCAATGCTACTGAGGGCTGCAAATTTGTTTTTTACCTATCTTTAATAACTGATGCCCTACCTTCATCTACCATTATCTGTAAGAATCTTGCATCAATCATCACCAGGCTTCTTAGTTTTTTTGTTTTTTTTTACATACCTACGCCCCAGCCGCGAGAGTGGGCGGGTACGACTCCCTCGCCTTATAATTGAGCTAGCCTCGCGGGAAAAACGAGCATGTGTGCCGTTACGGCCTACGGGACCGGGGACGCAGCGATTGATGCACGGTTTAAAAGTCTCAGGTCAACTGATGCCCTCTGAGGGTCAGGTCAAGTGCCCCGAGGGCCAAATACGATTTCGGGTTTTGAAAAATAACTTTGTCAAAAAAAAAACGGCGCAGAGTCGCTATTTTAGTACCATCATGTTTGTCATGCTCCGGTGCGTCAAAATGGTACACTTTTGTTTGGGTGGGGTCAACATAAGGTGTTCACATCGGATCAAAGCCAGGTCAGAGGCACTCAGGTCACGAACTTGGTCGGAGGAGGTTATATCGCATATCATTCGATTCGGTATAGGTCTTCCCGAGTCTATTGGCGACTTTTCCGACTTGCCAGCTCAATTTTATCAGGAGTTATTGACGAAAAAACTTGTGACATTTGTGACGTCATGAATGACGTCACGCGAGGTTAAAGATGCAAAAGTGAAGCATTGGACATTGCAAGAATTGCATGAAATTGCGATTCCATGTGCTTGAGCTAAGTTTAGATCATTCTCGGCGTCAAAATTGCAGTTTCCATATTTTCCCCATTGACTTGTAATGGTGACGTCGCGCGATCGGCCTGACCTCATGTGACCTCTAGGAGAAATCTGAGATATACAAGTTTTGAGACTCCTAGAGGATACTAGGTCCTGTAAGTATCATCTCGCTGTAACAGCTCCTCTGGCACCGAGGGCGTTGCGAAATTTCGGTATTTTGGGACTATTGCAGAGGTTCACGTGTGACGTCATAAGTCAGTGACCTGACCTGAGACGGAAATGCAATTGGTTTCCAAAGATGCGTATGGAAGCAAAGATAAGGTGTGCCAAATAGCAGCCCTCTAACTGTAAGGTGTTTTGAGCTATCGCCAAAAGTCGTGAGTGGAGCGCTACGGACTCCTCCGGTCGGCCGCCGGGGGTAAGGAGGCGTGCAGGGTATCGGAAAACCACCTGGTACTTCGCGAATTTTGCCGATAAAAATACGTTTCTTATGCCAACTTGTAGCCAAAAGACTACTGAATCTCAAACCAGACGTATCCTTGCACTAAATGGCTTGGTTTAGACACGATAGGTCTGAAAAGAAAAGGTCCCATGTATTCTCTATGGGCGCCGCGAGGCCGTTGGCACCAGAGTTTCGGGAAGTGCCCTCGCCACAACCGCACGTGCAGATTTGGTCACGTGACCAAGCGCATTTGCCGCCACTGTATTTATATACACTGTGGCTTCACTAAGCTTGTCAGAACCATCGGTACTGTGGTAGATACTATATCTAAGAAGTGACACTTCTGTGAGAAGCGAATCGTAAACCAGCACTGTCCTTTAGTACAGATAACTCAACTCAATAATACGTGAACAAGCCATAAGAACACCGTCTAACTCCTCCACAGAGCTCTTTAATGTCACTGTCAGCCAAGCGACCCGAAACTAAGAGCAGTTTTGGCACCGTTTCCAACAAGTGTCCATAGTTCGGTGGACGAGTGAAAATTATGACGGCAGACCCGTAAAAAGAATTGGTGTGGAGACGCTACGGTTGTGTCAACGTCAATGTGTGAAAAGGTCAGACAAGTGATCAGTGCCTGCGTTGGAAACGAGCGGCATGATATGCTAACACGTTCTGACACCAGAGAAATAGCATAGCTGAATTGCGTGAGCTTATCAAACTTCAGCTTAACTTCGTCTTCAAATGGCAAGGAGCCTTCAAGTGTAAGCCGAACGTCCTAACTACTGCAAACTCCGTTTACGAGTGTATATCTACACCCATAATCCCGATTAACCCACCTTCTTGGTGTTCTGGGCGTAGAGTTCCACATCGTCGACAGCCAGGTTCAGCCGGGACGGAACCTCCTTGACACCCTGTTCAATGTACTCGTTCACGACGAACGACGCCACCAGACCAAACCTGGGAAGGTCACAAAACGCCAGGTCAGGTCAGATCAGGGCGGGTCAGGGTGAGTAAGTTCGCCGGAGCAGAGGAGCCTCGGCGAGCGTGTGAGCGCGTGCATGCCTGAGATCGTGATTGTCGCGTAAAAAAAAAAAATATATCGAAGATGACGACACATGACTCACGTACATTCAAATGAAACAAAGTGATCTAAATAGATGCTATCCTATCATGGATTTTCCGCATCCGAGACCTCTCACACTTGGTCGAGACGCACGCTACTTGACCCCATTTCTCAATATATTCAACTAGCTCAAAGTTATGACGAGAGTTACGACCTGTTAAAGATTTTACATGATGACTTCGTCTCTCAATATGGCCTTCCATCAACGATCTCGGCAGATAATGAAACGAAATAAAGCACATGCAAACTATAGGACTGCGAAGAAATCACTCGCATTTGCAATGGCGCAGAAACAAAAATACAGCATCAAAGATGTAATACTTTGCGAACGCCAGTGTTCAAAGTGGCGGGTGATCGTAAACAACATTCCTCCGTTTATCGAATTTGAATAATTTATTTTCTTCACGGTCGGCAGGGGAAGGATTTCTGTTTTATGCAAAGAATCTGCTACGTAATGAGGCAAAAACAAACAAATGGATGTACGCTTGTCATGGAAATGTTAGCTCATATGACAGAAATTGGGCGAGATTACAAAATAATTTTGTTCATGCATTGCAACATAAAATACATACAACCATCTTAGACATAAATTCTGGTGACAAGAGAATATCACAACTCAATAGCCACTTGACAGATGCACTGTAGTTCCTAAAACCTTATGGCCTAAGCCTACGCATAGTCAACACGACCCACGAAACCCAACCAAGCAGCTCGTAATGCTGACCCCAGAAAAAAACGCATGAAGTTATACTCGAGCTCCCGTGACGTTAAAAGCACGCCCCGGTGGCGTCATACTCACAGCACTAGCAGCACCAACAGGCTCAGGAACACGCCGTTACATATCCGTTTGCATTTGTCCCTCTTCTTTTCGTAGGGGTCTGTTCGGCCCCCACACCGTCCGGCACACCGACAGCAACAGACTATCATTCCTGAGAAAGATATCGAGCGGGGTCAATAATGGGTCATATAGGGTTGGACAGGGGAATAAAGAGGTCATACAGAGAACGCAGACTGCCAGAAGAGGGATATGATGAGAGACAGGGGCCACCCATGGTCAGACGGGGGAGTATAGGAGGCGACATGGATTCAAAGGGCCAGTTCAAGGGGAAATACATGTAGAGACCAAATAGGGACCACACAGGTGATGATAGTTTCAAAAAACGGGCGGGGTTAGAAGGAAAGCCCGCGGTCAGTCGTCATTAGAGGAATCCAAACGTGGTCTAGACGGAGATGACAGGGCCAAAAAATCAAGCCTTGCATAATCCACGCATAAATAAACAAACCGATAATATCAAAGACCCGCCGGGCCACACAGACACCTCCTGTTAATTGATTCACACATCCGGCCGAGTTCGAGAAATCGCCAAAACATCACATCCGCCTAAAACTCAACATAATTTAAGCTTGGCCTACTGCCATAGCCACAAGGCTAGGCAGCACATTTCATTAGATTATAACTTTAATGGATTCCACCAGGCGCCATCAGCAAGTTGGGAAGAAATGCACGATTACATTCTTCTAATATGACGTCTAAAACATACTGATATCCACTGTAAATGGTACGCCATGTGAAACCGGCGAAGTGTATGTGAAATATGAAATGTATGTAAAACAAACACCATTAAAAGACTGCAACTTACGAGCCCTTCCATCAATAGCTCATATCCAATATCTGACCCAACATCCAATATCCGGTATCCAACTCCAACATACAACTTCACCTCCCACCAACCCCTCCCAGCGTCACTCACCAACAAACGGTGTGAGTACTGCCACCAGGATACCCAGCGCGGCCAGGATGGCGAACCCCAGATGATGATTCAGCAGTGTCGGCCAGTCACGCAGACCCAGCTGGACGAACGTCTCCGTTAGGTTGTTGGCCTTCCGCGCTACCTCGAGCTGATGGCGATCTGGTGGAAGAGAAAGGGAGAGGGTTAGAGATGCGAGAGGCAGACTCGTGTGGTTAGCGACAGTTTGTGGTGGAAAACAGCAATGCAAGAAGTGGACGGTAACATGAAAAATAAAAATTTGCGTTGTAAATCTTTTGTAAGGACGCTATTAAGCATTGGATAGTTCGTAAACGCAGCATACTTAACGATCAATTGGGTTGAAGGACAGGTGTGGCGCTTCATAAAGGTTACAATCACTAGCCATTTGCAAATGTTAATAACTCCGTATCAACGACAGTTTCTTAAGAACGGCATCTTCCTGAAAGGTCACTGGTCACTGTAAGAAACCTTCTGTGAAGGATTAAGACAGGGATTACACTGCCCGTCAGTTTCTCTCACACACACTCAGCAACAAGGCGATCAGAAACAACTTCCATTCGATATATCTCTCCAGCGTCCTGTTCAATTTTCTTCCATTTCCAAGTCCATTTGGGCGATCGGAACAGACAGCCAACACAATTCAATCGTCGGCTATGGGAACTGACGGTCGCGGGGGGCTTCCCAACTGGCAGACATCCAAAAGAAGAGAGAGAGAGAGAGAGAGAGAGAGAGAGAGAGAGAGAGAGAGAGAGAGAGAGAGAGAGAGAGAGAGAGAGAGAGAGAGAGAGAGAGAGAGAGTGAGAGAGAGAGAGAGAGGGGAGAGAGAGGGATGGAGGGAGGGAGAGATAGGAGGAAGATTAAAAGACGAGAAATGGAGCAAGAAGGAAAACATAATTAAGAGAAGCTAAAATACGAAAAACACAGCTGCCTCAAAGATCTGGGGATGGTTAGCTATTACTGCTTTCACTTATTCAATGTAACAAACAGCCAATAATGGAAGCCGTCTTTTGAGGCAATCTTCACAAAGCCACCATGATTACATCAAGTGGTTACTTATCATAGTAGCAGAAACAGCGAATCATCGTTCCCGTATAACGCTAATACCCAGTCTTCACGTCAAGACTGCCCTGATGCTATTGAGTCAGCCATGCGAAACAATTGGAGTGCCATTACGGACCAAATTACCGAGCTTATCCACCAATCAATGGTAATTACTAATTAGTGGATGTCGAGCCGGCGACCTTTCCATTGGATCATGGGACCGCCTACGCGGTCTGTGTGGAAAATTAGATATCGGGATGTAAGTATACGGATAGATCCGGGATCAAATGAGTGCCAAAGCTGCCTCCATGCCAGAGGGATGTTAGGCAGTTCATAGACAGAATCTATGGATGTAACATAAAAAGGTTAGGTACATGAAAGCAAACTAACGAAATATATTCAAAGAGCTTCCGAATCCCATTTGGATATTCGTACGAAAAGCAGACATTTCATGACCGACGTCCGATACCTTCAGAACATGTACTTTACCCTAAGCTAGAGGCCTGTGGAATTCAAATCATATCCACACAGATCGGATCACAACGGTGTTTCGCTTGTAAGAGCAGCACCAACATTCAAAGCCCAGACAAGCACAGCGTCTTTACATAGAGCTCGCTGATCTAAGATACGCCGTGAAAAAAACTGGCATCGGCTGGGCCCGAGTCCAGGGACATGGCAAGGGCCCGAGGCAGCCACCCACAATCGACAAGTGGCAGAATCATTCATATCCGACTGTCATCCGTCACCTCCTTCCATGACCTCCGGTTTCTCCGCTCCCTTCCTCTCTGACCCTCCCTCTCCCCCTCTCCCCAGAGTCGGACGGCGGAACAGTCAACTGATCCGCCCAAAAGAACGGTGATAAAAACGAGGGTAAAGCCGTACCGGGTCGACAGGGCTGGGTTTGGACTGTGGCTTCCCACATATTCTCGACCGGCCCGCCCAAATCCGAACACAAGTTCTGTATAGTTAGGGAGGATCGGAACAAAGACAGACTCATGAATGTTAGCTGTCCTCTGCTCAGCTGCCCAAAGTGAATTCTTCCCTAGACAGTCATAGCAAAGTTGCCGTTACTTTATATCCCAAAAAGTGAATAAATTCACTGATAAAATAACTAACTCATTTCTTGAAAAGGTGGAAACGGAAAGGGTATATTAATAAGGCGGATATCATTCGCAAGCTACAACATTCGCAGACCATCGTCATTCATTAAACCTGAGCAGTGACGGTTGACGGAGACTATTTCATTAGTCCCTCAGTGAGCTCACTTCCAGTGCAATTTCCCGGGTCAAAAGGATTTATTTCCCCGCCATTTTCCACACAATACCGTATAATTCAGAACGACAGAGTGCGTCTTAGCTTCAAAACTCCATTGAATGTTTAAGCAGGCGCTGACTGAGCTCGGTTTAACCTCCGCCGGCACGACCAGGAAACGAACCCAGCCGAGCTGAATACATTAGCATAAACAGGTGCTCGACGCCACGCCTAGGAGGTTGCGAGGTCACGCCCTGGTCCGCAGAGGTCACCATCTGATCGACAGGGTCACGAGCTGACCTCTGCAGGTCAGCGGAGCGATCTCCCGTTGGGGGTCCATGAATACTGACGGAGTGGGAAGTGGAGCTCATGACCACTTCGTGATCAGAAAACGCGAATCGGCCGTGATCACGAGATAATCCGTGACCACATGAATTCAGATACCTGCGTAGCCTTATGAATCAGCTACAACTGGTCAACCATATCCGTGTACTAATGAGTCAGATCCGTGACCAGAAAAGTCAGATCCATAGACAGAAATAACTGCGGAGCATAACAAGATGAACCAACACGAATAACATGCCTGCAAATATCCTTCGAACGTAGACATCCGCTCAAGTTTCACATCGACAAGGCAGTGTGTTGGCAACATGTTAATGCACTTCAGCAAACAATGCCGAGAACAGGTGAGCTCTGTAATGCAATTACCTTTTCGCGTGCGTCACAGCCATCCGATAGCAAAACCAATGCCGTTGGTGAGACCGAAATAGAGCTGCAAATTGTGATAAATTGCCCAACTAGACCGAATGCAGGAGCATCCGAATAGCTATCATTTGTCCATTCGAGAGGCTCAATCGATGCTAATAAAGCAATCCAACTGGAACACAAATTAGGCGATGAGATTTGTTATACAATGCTGTTCTAGTTCCAAATAACGCAAAGTGGACGGAATTTGAGAAGACAATATCTGGAATTCAGACAGATCGAGGATCAAAAATAGATGTTCAGCGCCATTAGCCATACGACGATGCCATTCAGCAGGCAAAATTAAACAATAGTGAAAGATATTTGTAATTTTAAAACAAATAGCACCTGGGTGAACAACATATACAATCGATTTCATGCTACCATTAAAATAATGTTTTGAAAGCCAATATAAGAAGAATCTTAGATCATCAGGCAAAACGTGCACGCGCATTTCCTTTGTGTTCATCATGACTCCGTAAAGCCCAATGTGTTCCTCCAGTGTGACCACCCCCTAAACAGCACCCCTCCCATTCAGATGCAGACCCTGCTCTTCCCCCATCCTCCCCCAACGTTCAGTGCACGTGTGTTCGGCACATGGTGTTCTACCAGCTCACCGCCGACATAACTTCCCCTCCCCTTCCCCTCCCTTCCCCGGGGACCCACCGGACCAGCTGTTACCACCACGCGCCGGTCGAAGAGGGAACAAAGGCGCTCCTTCTCTGGCGGTGCTCGAGCCCTGTGGGGGCGGGCAGCGCGTGGTGCGTCCAAGATAACGGCGACGCGTGGTTTACTGAAGAGCAAAGACGCCGGCAAAGTTGACACAAAGACAACGACGACACAGAAGTGATGAAATAGCGGAGGCTGCGAGGTCGAAACCGGAAGGACTGCGTAGAAGCAGTTTATCGTTTCTCGATCAATTGATGCTGAGTTATTGTAAAGTTTGGGCCTTGACAATCTTTTGTCGAATTCGGAAAATTGTATGATATTTGGTGCTGAACGACAGACGTCAAACGCATGCATTGCGCCTCGATTATTTAAAAGGTCCCCTTGGTCACTCTAACTCACGAAAGCCGCTACAAGCGAGTATCTACGCGGCTTCCGCCACGTGCCAGCACTATCGAGCGAGAGGAACAATACCGTACCTCGGCTGGCAATCAGCGGCAGCCGTGGCCTCAGATGACCGCTGGGATTGCCCATAGCCGCACACTGATGAAAGGGAGAAATGAGAACAGGGAACGGAAGAGATGAGAGCATTAGAAGGGCAGGAAATGAGACCTATCTTATAACCCGGCAGTTGCTGGGGTATTTCGCCACCCACCGTTTGCTTGGGGGGGGGGGGGGCGTTAAACGCCCCCAGCCGATAACTCGAGAACCAATAGGCGCAGCGAAACGCACGAGGCGGCAAACGAAAGAACGCGACGAGACGCTTCAGATGAGTACTTTAAAGTTGAATTTTGAGGTCACAGGTCAGGTCAAGGTCAGGTCAAACACCTGAAATCGGGCTTTCAGTAGCATGGACTTCAGGACTTCGCAATGGGCGCCTCTCGTCATAAACTCTGTCAAAACGGTGCACAATCCATCATATAAGGCCTACAAGAGTGTCAGCTCCATGCAGGGGTCAGTCAAGCATAGGTCAGGGTCAAGGTCAGGTCAACCGGGCAGGCACATATCCCCGAAAATAAAAACTGATATTCGCAGCCTGTGACACATGTTTTATGGGTAATTTGGGGCGTAGAACACGATGGTGACATTCATTTTATCATATGTGTACGTGTTTGGCTAAAAAAGTTCAATTTAAGAAATTCATGTATCATGGTCGTGAAGTAGTCACGAGAAATTGCCAAGATTCAGATCAAGATTTTGGAAAATGCGGAACGATAATCAATAATCGAAGATAGCCATTTGATTCTTCATGGTATTGGCAGTCTAATGGCGTTTACGGCATGTCTATATGTCTATCCTGTGATTTTATATGATTTTTTGAACATATGCCGTTTTTGGTCGAAAACTCAGAAATCATGACGTCACTAAAACCTCGATATCTCAAAAATTTTCCGACCGATTTTTTTGAAACGTTGTCACAATAAACTTCAATCAATTCCCTACAGGTACCCAAAATTTGGCGCGCCGTTTTTATGCTATGGCCCGGCGAAAAAAGTGGGGGCGTTTAACGCCCCCCCCCCCCCCCCCAGCAACTCGCGGGATAATAAGAATATATAATTCATTATTGAGAACAAATGTGTTCCTTAGGCCCTTCAATAAATTCACGCCTGTGATATACCTACACACGACTGACCGCTTTAGTAGCATCGCGCGTCATTTCTTCCACAAGATTCATCGTCTCGGAAATGCGGTCTCTTCGCATCCACGCTGATCGCGGGCCGGAGATTACGACGTCCGGTCCGCTTCCGGTTTCGTGTGAGTGTGGTCAGCTGATGTACTTCACTACGTCACACATCACATCGAGGAAATATCTCGTCCGCGCCAGTTTACGGGGAAATCTGGCTCACTGATAGGGGAATCTGTCTGCAGTGGTCAAAGAAAAATGACGTAGCGTTGGATATGGAGATGTTGGTCGAGTGATAGATGAATTTACTGTCGTAGACTAACTACCAAAGACTAAACGAATGAGGCCTTCACACAGCAGACCAAACACTTTGTGTTTGGTACGAGCCCACAAGGAACCAAGGTCACCACTGAAAGCCACAGAGGATATTATGTCTAGTCGCCCGGGTCCATACGATAGCCGGTATCAAACCACAATCCCGTCAACTCAGCATCAGGCACGAGACTAAACATAGCCCGCGACAAAGACGATGTCGCTGCAACAATAGGAAGCACCGGCAACGGAATTAAAGGCTGAAACGGGAGAGGCACAGACATGGCGTGGAGACGGAAAAATAAGGGTCAAGCAAACTTAGCCATAACGGACAGAAAGAAGAACCAACAGCTGAAGTTGTGGGTGAAGTTCGGAGTGAAGGCTGGGAACGTTTTTCTACCAGTAGTCGAAGCTCAACCGTAAACCAAACAGGAAGTCGATACACCAATAAAGCAAATTATACCTATCGTAGGTAATGTTTATTCAAAAACGAATGCAGTTTCACTTATTAAAGAGCGACACAACTATTCTTTTTAGACTTTTTAAGCGTAGAGGCGCTCATTCCATTGAAAACTCTTCCCAGACCAAATAACACGAACCATGGTGGGCAAAAACCCTCAGTCTCTCTCTGTTTCACTCTAACCACCCGATCCATTATGTGAACCACTGACGTCATATTTCGAAGGCCAGCTGACGCGCCGATGCGTCCACAGCTGGCTATTTCACGCCATTAGGTTGGCGGAGTCTGGACGGTTTCCCACGTTGGAGCCATTGAAAAGTGACATGAACGAATGGCTATCGATGAAATATGGACCCGAGAACAGAGTTGAACCTCATTCACTTCTGAAAACCATACTACCTAACTTTTCACATCGACATAACATGGGACGAATGATCGTATATATCGAAGCAAAACTACGAGCAGCCTCAATAATCGAATCGTACTTCTCGTGTTTTAAACACGCATGTGAAATGCAAAAGTCAAGGAGAAGCGATAAGAGCGAGAAGAAGACGCATCAGCCTTTCACACCTGCCCTAGGGACTGCGTCGTACCGAGCAATGACCCATGGCTGAATAAAAACACCACGCCATTCTTAATTTCTGTGTCATTCTGTTTGAACAGCTAGGCATGACATTGCATGTTTTGCAGCGCTTGCAGCCCATTTATGCTACCTGGAGGCATTATGAGTCAACTGAGATGAAAACCATTGTGATGTGATCTAAGCATGTGCCACAAGCTTTTAAAAATCCTGTTTGGTACAAAAAGGAAAAAATAACTTTCACATGTTTTTACTGACAGTCATGGGCAAAACTTGTTCACCTAAAAAATAAATATTTCCCCTTCATTACCATCTCCACCAAGGGTAACCTCCCACAAATTTCCATCTCCATCTAATGACTCACAGCCACCTACCGCGAAGTGGGCGGTCATTCCCCTGAGCGCACCGCCTGCCCGCATCAAGACATCACGAGTCCGCGCGCGAGCCCGTGACCAACGGGGCATGACCCACCACCCCTCCTCTATCCATGTAGTGCGCACAGAGAGGGGAGGGGTAACCACCAACCGAGGCGGGGCGGGGGGGGGGGCTACATACAGCTGGCGCCTGACCTCAGGGTCGCTGACCCAGGAGGGGAGGGGAAGGAGGGAGGGGCCGGAGGCAGGTGGCGACCTTGGTGGCTACCGCCGGCAGCGGTCGCGGTTGAGGAGGTTTAAAAGACCAGTTCCGTATTTACCATTGTTTGTGGGAATGCGGTTGGTGGACAATGCGTCATCTAAGCCTCACAGGGTTCAAAGTCCCTGATTAAAACGCTACGTCACCAAAGGTACGGACTTTTCATTGGCAATTACTTCCAACTCAATTGCTACAGCGTGTTTGTAATTTGTGCACTCTATGACCTTGACCGGTCAAGGCCACACAGCCCACACCCATCACCCATCTACCCAATGACAATGACCCCAGCTCATGCGACGGGACAGTGCAGGGCCACTGGTTACCACCCAGTTGATGAGTCAGAGCTCGTAGCGTAGTCACATGGGGCGTGACGCTCACCGTGACGCTCACCGTGACGGACAGGTGACGGAACGTGACGGACGGGTGCCGTTACGCTGACCACCTCAGGGTGCAGATGGCAGTCAGAGTTTTGTCACATGATATAATATGATCTGCACCATTATAGTTCCAACCATATTGTCATTATAGCCAACCCACCCTTATGTGCACTGATGCGATCATTCTTATATAACGATGATACAAGAGATTATATAACTACCCACCAGCCACCACACTTCTATCTAATATAAGGTTAGTCAAGCTATATGTGCATTGTGCATCTACTAATGCATCATTTTTTCAAACTACACCACATAAAAGCGACCACAGTTTATCCATAACCTCAACCACCCTTTCGTCCCCCGTCGTCCATATTTTCCGAGAAGAGAGAACTAGCAGACTTGTGGCTTCTCATTCGCCCAGTCTCCCGGACGGCGCCTGCCGAACCCCGTCGCCCTCCAGAAGAGATGGCCCTGATGGGAGGCCATCAGCCCCCTCCCCAAGAACCCCGTGACCTCCCCCAGATCGATAGATTCGCTCACACGACTCCTCGCGCCAAGGTTAGGGAGTGGGGTGGTCCGAAGAGGGCCCACGAGGCCTCTCAATCTATGTGTTGGCTGATACAACGACCACGGGGGAGTGTCTGAAAAAGAGCGAGGTCGGGCGATCCGCATCCGGATACAGGGCTGCAGAGTCGGAGTCGGAGTCGGTCGGAGTCGACAGTTTTGACCGGAGTCAGAGTCGATTTTTAGAAGCAGAGGTTGAAGATAGAGTAACTGAAAATCCATCGACGCCACAGCACTGCTCGGATATGAATAAAATTGGTGTAATAGTTGATCTCACAATATGAACTAAGCTATAAGCGATGGTGATCTTCGACATCGGACATGGCTGCAATCAGCTAATGGCCGTTTCGTAAGTACCTACAGAGCAAAGTATTGCATAATATGTGTGTTAGGACGTTATCAGGAATGCCCCCCAAAACGACATGAAACACATAGAACACTGCATCGTATCACGTTACCTATCCTTTTCGCACCTATGCCGTCATCAAAACTTGCAGCCGATGACGTCATCTGATCTCTACCAAGGCTGACGGCTGATTGCCACCAATGATCAGGAATCATCTCCCGACAGCGTAGCTCTCTCCCCCTCGTCTGGCCGTGCCTGGCGGTGCAGCCCCCCCCCCCCCGGAGGAGGGTAGCAGTGTAGAGTATTATCTCCCTCCCCCTCTCTCCCACCCCGGAAATGGCAGAGGGGAGCCACACCCACTATACTGTGGGGAGAGGGGAGAGAGAAAGTGAGCCGGGGGATATAGCAGAATCAGCTGGGATCAGCCGGGCACATCTGCGTGTTATGTGTCGCATTACTGATAAATAGGTCGGCATTACATTTAAAATTGAATTTCAAACGTTTCATATCATTCAAATTCACGTTTCAAACAAAGGTGAAAAAACAACATTTTGTTTCCGCTTGTTACAAGGCCGTTCTAAGCATAAGAATACATCAATCATCTGGTACATTATTTCATAAGCTCGATATCGTATACAAGTGTTCCTCTTTACTGAGTGATGTTCCTCTTTGCTGAGACGTGTCTCAGTGACTTCACATCTCCCAGAGGGTCAGAATCAGCTGTTCGTCAGCTGTTCCTCCCGCAGTGTATCACTCCCCCCTCTCTCCTGCTCTCCTGGCTCGGCAGTCGGCGTTCACCGTGACTCTTCGATGGGCAGAGAGGAGGGGACGAAAATAGGCATGAGTCCGGTGGGGGAGGGAGAACGTGGGAGGCCGATCACAGACCGAGCGAGGTGCAAGGTGCACACAGATGAGCAGCGAAAGAGAGAGAGAGAGAGAGAGAGAGAGAGAGAGAGAGAGAGAGAGAGAGAGAGAGAGAGAGAGAGAGAGAGAGAGAGAGAGAGAGAGAGAGAGAGAGAGAGAGAGAGAGGAGAGGAAATTTCTCGGCAAAGGCAGAGTAATTGAGTCACAGCCTCAGCCAGCAGCCATTTCCATCTCCGTGATATGTAATATGTATGCCGCCTCACAGACGGGGCCAATATCACTTCATGGTTATGACTGAGAAGGCGGCTTTTTAAACAAAGAGCTTCCTGGGTTTCATAAAACTAGTAACACGAGTGCCTCCGCGAAAACCACAGACTTGTAAAGAGGAACACTTATGGAATGAGCGATTATGTATGAAAACATCAAGATCACAAATGATCATCATCATCCGGAAAACAAGACCATCAAATACTTCCAATATGCCTTTAGCGAAGACCTATCAAGCACATGAATTAAAAGATCACAATTGCAATGAAAGCAATGCTGAAACAGTCACATAAACGGCCTTTCCAGCCACCGCCAGACCACAATCGTCGCCGCCGACGAGGCCATCGTCGGTAACGACTAGCGGTCGACACGGGTCGGCCTGGTGCCGTTCCGACTTCCCGGGTCGGTCGGTGCCGCTCCGAGTTCAGAGCGGTAGGGCACGGGTCGACACCGGTCACTGGGGCAGGCCAGTGGCGAAATTGGACGGGAATACCCGCTGTTGACTACTGGCACTCGTGGAAGATAAAGGATGATGTCAGCTGACAGAGGCGTAACTAGCTTAGCAATCAGTGAAACAGCCCATATATCAGTGGTGATATCAGCGGCTGAGAGTTCCCATAAAGAACACCTTATGACCAGGAAATACCGGTGACAGTTTTCAATGGTAACATAACACTGCTAATTACCAAAGGCAGCAGCAAGCCGGCATTGACCAGATTTGTCATCAATGGTAACGCGATCGGAAACGGCTGGTAAAGGGCGGCAGTTATCGCCACTAATAGCCAGCAATCACCACTTCACACCATTGCCACTCCAGCACTAAGACCTTCAATGGGGTGTGGGAGTCGAACAGTTCCAGCCGGGACGCGATAGTGGGATTCTAGGAGGTGAGAATGACATTGAGCGGGGTTTAGTGTGTTTTATTTGTGCAGTTTTCTGGCCAGAATCAGCGAGACCATCTACAGAACATGGGCGGGCAGTAAAGTGGACAACTGACAGCTAGTCGAATGAGGGTAGTCAGGTCGTGAAGATGGGTGAAGATAGCCACAAAGCATAAAATTCAGTTACTTATATGAAAGCTTCAATGACACATGCAAGTGCAAAAAGTTGCATAATATCATACGCTGTTTCTTCCAACCAATTTTCATGCGAGCTGCGACAAGCATTGTCTTGGAAAACACCAAAACAGCGACCGTACATGCCTAACAATGCATGAAATGAATCCTGTGTCACACAGCAACGAAGACTCCAGCAACAATGAAGCAAAACTCCTTCTTCCCACGCGAGTTACATTGCGTGACACCACTGGAAGGGAGCCATGGTTCGCCTGGGAGGGTTGCCACGGTTCGATGGTCACCCTAACGTGGTGCAGCCTTAACCAGGGGTGATTCGGGGACGGTGAGTCACAAGAGTCCCAAGTTCAGACACGGCTAACAGCTGAATCACGGTGAAACGTCTCATTGGCAATGAGGAGGGGAAGATGAGGGTACTTCCCTGAAGGGGTGTGGGGTCAACCGTGGTGAATTCATCGAATAGACTCACTTGGTTAGTTGCTGCACATAGATGTTTGAAACTGGAAAAGAGGAGCACATCTCTGGACAGTTGGGGGTGTGAAAATTAACTAATAAAGTAGCGAGCCGCCTTTTTAGCGCGCATTGTCCACTTCAATGAGACCACTTTTAAGCGCATTGCACCAAAAGCTTTCGCAGTTTCCAGCAAAAGCTTTCGCAGCTTCCACGAAAAGCTGTCGCGGCATCAAGTTAACACGATCCAGCGAAGCCCGAAATCCGAAGCCCCTGAATTCCAGACAAAGCGGCTCGGGCCGGCACGGTCGTTCCTCTTTCCACTGATCACTGTCAGTCCTGAGGGCCTGACGGGGCAGTTGGGACTGGCGGCGGTCGGCTGGAGGGACTGGTCAAAGTTCCTCAGAGAGCGTCGGTTATTTACCGTTGAATCTGTCAGAGTCCATCTCAAACGTCCAGCAGAGATGGGGGCTGTCCGGGCGGTATTAATGATGCAGGGACGGCCGAGAAATATGGTCTGACCAGCGAGGCCAGCTCCGGGTCGAACAAGAGTGCATCGAAAAGATTCGAAAGGATGAAAACGTTTTTAGTTTACATTGATGGCGAAAATATTCGAGAAATGTGCGTGAATGGAAACCCTTTTGTTATGTAATCGATCATAGGAACGCACATTATCAAGTGAAGCAAATAAAACATAGCTCATGTAGATTGCTTCCAAAAGTTTCACGCACTCTTTTCAGACGCTCCAGTGTAGCGCTTCTTTGATCACGTCATTTTGTATTCCAATGATTTCACGACCAATGTCGCATTAATTCGTGGCATGCGGGTCGGTGCAAATGACATCAGCCAGCAGGTGCAACCGTCACCTGGTGCTGTCACTAAGCCAGTCAGCCGGCGAACTGTTTTCCCATCCGGAAATACGCCCGACTACAAAGGCATCAGATCAGACACAGCTGCTTATGCTTTGCTCCAATAGCCATCACAAAAATGCAGGATGATAAATCAAACGGTGTGATGCGGATGCTAGGCACTGCAAAAGGAAAATATGGACAGCAATTGTCAACGTTTGGAATGGATTCAAACGGTACTGGACCGGGCAAACTGTGGCTAACAATATTGTCGATGCAACTGGAAACGGTTCCATTGAGAAGCGAAAAACAAACACAAAGGAATTAAAGTCGCACTGCCACTGAATTGCCAGCATGATCATTGATCACCACAAGGTCACATGTGAACAAAGCCAAACCGTGTGGTACCTATGTGTACACTTGGCAAGCAACAAGCTCACACCAGGGCCTCATGGGCTCAACCCGTGATAAAATAGCTCCCAGATTCGCCCATGGGCCACACGAGACCACGACTTCAAAGCTGCGAACGGAGACTCCGTGGGCTTAGATTCCAACTGCAGATCAAACTTTGAAGTCTCAGCACGTGTCTCTGTGGAGCGAGCACCTCCCGACGGGGACACCGAGGTTCTGAGGTCTGAGGTCATCAACCCTCAGAAGGCATCCGTCACTGTCTTTGGAAAGCGCCGCCCCACCCAACCGTTGGAAGCGGTGGTCTACGGGGGTGAACCCATCTCCTACTCTGATCAAGTAAAGCTGCTGGGCGTGACGCTGGACCCGGCTCTCACCTTTAACGCCCACGCCGACTCAGTGCGCAGCAGATGCGTTCGCGCTCTGTCAACGCTGAAAGCGGCCTACAGCAGGGGAGTTGACTTGAGACGGATCAGTCATCTCTATCGCTCGCTTGTCCTCTCTCGAATCACCTACGGACTCGAGATCATCAATCCGCTGAAGACAACGATGGACAAGCTCGAGCGGATCCAGAACAGCGCTCTCCGACTCGCCACCGGGTGCCCCAGACAGACGCCGGTCACTGCGCTGAGGTACATGTTTGACCTGCCCTCCATCGTCGACCTACACGAAGTCCTACGAGCCAGAGCGGTGTGCATCGTCGCCTCCGACTGCGGCCATCCCTTGCACGACTTCGTCGACCAAGCCCTGGCACGCGCTCCACTGGCACGTCTGCAGCGCACGGGCTGGCTGCGCGATGGGACCAAAGCTCTGCGCGGTCTCTGCGGTCGGCACAAGATCCGCAGATCTCACCTGTGGTCTGCGACGCCTCCCGCCACCAGATGCCGATGGACCTTCAAGATCGACCTCTTCAGCCGCACCGACCGTGAGCTACCACCACACGTAGTGAACGCCATGTTTGAGGAGGTCCTGGCCGACACCAGCAGTGAGCTCCCACAGCCCCTCGTCGTCCTGGCCACTGACGGTTCTGTCACCACAAGCACCCCAAGATCGGGATGGGGGTGTGTGATGAGGGAGTCAGACGGCAGCCTGCAGACCCACCGTGGAGGCTGTAACCTTCGCCTCTCTAGCATGAGGGCTGAGCTGGAGGCCATCTTCCGCGGTCTGGATCTTGCCAGAAGCGCCCACCCTGATCTAGCCGCGTGCATCATCTGCACCGACTCTCAGTCTCTCCTGCGCAAACTAGAGAGCGGATCGGCTCCTCCGGAGTGGCACGACCTCCCTCAACAAGTCGTCTGGGTATACTGCCCAGGGCACGCCGGAGTCCAACTGAACGACAGAGCCGATCACCTGGCTGGCAGCGGTTCTGCTTCCGACTACCTGGAGCTCGGGACGCAGGACATCCAACTCATCATACGGGATCGACAGCTGAGCAGCCGCGACGACGGGTCGTGGGAGGAGGGGAGGATGAGCGAGAGAGGCCTGCAGCGGGGTTGGGCGGCGAAATCCACCTCCCGTGGCCGCGCTGCCCACACGATGTGCCAGCTGGCCACTGGTACTCTCTCCCGAGCGGCGCTGACCAGGGTGTTCCAGCTAGGAGGAGCAGAGGCTGCTTGGGGCCAACTATTGGGCCTCCGCCGGCTAACGACGCTGCCGCTCGACCAGTAAGACCAGTAAGTAAGGGTGACCTTTGACCTTACCGGACCGGTGGTAGTGTTGAATCTCCGGCCGGGCGACGTCCGTCTAACACACCGCTATGCTGACACCGCAACACCAGCGAACAATGGCGGACCTAGAATCGGTCCTTGAATGTCACTCTAGGACTCGGTCGGTCCGCTTCGACTGTTACGGCTGGGGCCACTTTGATACATTGTACGGCGACCGTGCTGAAAGTACAATGGCTGCCACGATTGGGTGGTTCTCGGTTGGGCTGCAAGCGAACACAAGTTCGCACGGCCAAGTTCGCAAAGTCATGTGCAAGTCGTGACGATAATACAGCGCGAAGAAACCATGTCCTCGTGAGTAGACACGTCAGAGGTCAGGCCGTCAGCTTAACGAGCTGGTAATGACAATTTACACCGAGAAATCAGAGAACTCGAAAGGGTTTGGCCATTAGCGCAGATTGGCACATACCAATGCATTCTGAAACGATGTTTCGGTTTGAAAAGCATGAAGGTCTGGCGGATAGAAACAGGCGTCCAGGAATACACGAAATTCAGTTACGTCATTTCTCTGTGAAAGAGCCTTTGGACGGCTCGGCACGTGACACATCAAACGCCCTATTCAAACATTTTTGACAATTCACTTCGGGTATGAAATAATGTGACGAAACACTGAAGCAACATTGCTACTCAGAAAGAAATCAACGCCAAACGCTCGAGAGTTGAACACCGTTGACACCTCTCTCGATCTTTACATCTCTTCAATCCTCAAACCGACCCTATGTCATGATCGTGGCTTTCTTTCCCCTGAGCTGCCACCTCCCGTGGTGAGGTTGAACGGATGTGCAGGCTAAGGCACCGCCCTGCGGTGCTTGCGACCTCCACAGGTCAAGGGTTGGGGGTCACAGACAGCCGAATGGAGAGCAGGTCACGACTTTGTGATTCCAGACAGCACGGCGAAAACGGAGGTGCATTATGGTATCGCTGCACTGGTATCCCTCGACGCATTCCTATGGTTCTGCGATTAGTAGAACAATTATGCCCAAAAGTATAATATGGTATGATTAGAAGTATATTGTGCCCCCACCGCATGTCATCACGTAGATAAATAACTACGGTGATTACATTAGGCACGCATGTCCTGAGTAAGTAATTCAATGAACTCCTGCTACCACATGGGTGATACTACAATATCATTGAACAGTCAGCTGATAATCTAATAAGCAATAACCATCCCAGGCACCCATACCCAATACCCAAATGACAGAACCACACCCTCTATCCTGCCCGAAACCAGAACCGAGGGGCGTTCCAACCGATCTCATCCACGAAACCCGACAAGGACGCCTCGTCCTAAGCAGGATGTGACGCTGATGGTCGGTCGACTTTCCCATGACGGAGTTCGGGCACATCCGCCAGGCTCGTCGCAATCGTCACATTCGTCGCATCCGCGCCAGAATCGCCGTATAGGGAGATAGTTTTGGTTGGTGCCGCGCACAGGCCCACCCAAGGCCTCTTCTAAGCCTCGCGTGATCAACATGAGGCCGCTCCGTTACATCTGGTGCTGATCTTCAGGTCAGTCGAGTCAATGGGGCCACGCCCAGGAATAAATCAGCTTAGAAGGTTGATCCGTTTTACAACAGCATTCACAGCTACTAATATATTGCCAGAGCCCAGATAGTCTAATGGATTTATGAATTTTCTTTATCTTATCTCAGGCTGATAAGCGAAATTATTACCAAACAATTTCAAACGCAACACACAATGCATAAACCATAACTTTCTTCAACGTCTTCAAAGTTCGCATCAGCATTATGTATTTCCTCCACTTCATCCATTCACAAAGCCGCATCGCATGGCGTTACATAATTATCCGGACAGGTATAGACCGACAGGTGGGCAGCGGTTGCCTGCCCGTGGGCGGAGGGGCGCAGTACGCGGTGAGGAGTGCGGAGGGGAGGGGTCGGAACCAGAAGGGTGCGGCTGCCCTGCAGTGGTGGGGAGAGGGGAGGGGAGGCCACTCTCGCACTGGACCGGCGCGCTGGTCGTTGAGTGCAGCAGATTAGGGCTTCAAGGTCGAGCCGACGGGATGCTGGCATGGCGTACGCACGAGGAAGAACCGCCCTGAAGATTATCCGAGGGCGACGCAAAACACACTGCTGGAACGTGAATTCCCAGCTTCCGTAATATAGCCACACGGAAACTACCACACTTGGTTGAAAGTGACGATGGACTTATCTACGCTTCATAGTTTGGATAAATGAAATGTAAAAATGCAACGCAAAAATATGAATCACCGGGAAATTTTATTTCACACTTGCATGATAATGCGTGGTGATGATATCGATCAAGTGCGTCACAGCAACTGGACAGCGATGGTCTGCCAGAAGGAATTACTCGACTATCCACGCTCCTACGTTCTCTTCGCCAACAACAGGCAGCACAATGGCGTGACAGAATGTCGTCTGGTCGCCGACCGTGAGCAGTTTTTACCGAACCGCATTGCGTGACATGTTCTTCGCTGCCACAGCCAGGACGGACGATACAGGGTGGATCGTTATTTTCGATGGTATGAATAAGCCAGGCCATGTCGTGGCTGGGTATCGGCATTGAACAATGGCAATGCGGCGATAGGGGAGAGTGGGGTGGGTTGTATCAGTTTTTACTCCGAGACCCATAAACTCGTAACTATCCGTGATAAACTCATTATTTCCATACTGTCCCCTTCCTTGATTCTTCTGCTTTTTTTGTGCAAAGTAACTTTTCCGCTACCTCTACCAGTTTTTCTTCTACGGTCTGCCGAATAGAACAATGTTTTTGATACAACTTGCCCCATGGCTTGGGTGAGTTGTATTACATGGTGGGGTAATTTGTATCACTATTTCACGTTTCAGGGAGTGTGCTTGCTACTGGTTTTGAACATAACAGCAACATTAAATGGGGTTAATACAATGTATAGGTATGCTCAAAGGCTTCACTTTATTAGACCAAACTTAGGTCAATGCAATCCGAACGAAACATCAACAGACTAGACGCAAAAGTGGCCCGTTAAGAGCAAAGAAGCCAACACATTGTGCCGAAATGGAACGAGCATTGACTAGCTACCTACAAACGCGAGCCAGGGCTTAGCTTTCGCGATCAAAAGCAACATACCCATACATACATACATACATACATGTTACAACATACCCCACCCGGCTCTGATACAACATGTACCTAGCCGCCATCTTGGAAAAACATCCTCGTGCTAAAAAAACAGCGGACAGCTGGAGAAATCCGTTTTCACTCACGCAGCCTTAGAACCTATCCTCACCACCGCTACGGAGATCTTTCAAATTCGTGCACATCTAAATGCCCAAAACACACATTTTCTTGCAACTTATTTTTTCAGAATGACATTAAAAAAACATAAAATCGGCTCTCACCTCGAGACGCGTCCACTCAGTCACAAGACAGAACAGGGAAAGATGGCGCCCGGGAAACCTCGTCGGCTGGTCGTGTCGCGAGCGCCATCCATTGGATAAGTTTGGCACAATTCGCCCTGATACAACTTGGACATGATACAACTCTCCCCGCTCTCCCCTACGCTTTATGTAATGATGGTGACGCAAGATAAACTATGCGAACCAAAAGAGGAAAATGATAGCCATGCTTATTGTTTGTTGAGCACAAACGACGTCTTGTTTCCATGGTGATGTGTTGGCATTGCTAAAAAAAAACTAGGTAAAGCTTAAAACCTAGGGAACCACTAGCGAACTAATGCAATATGCAATGCTAAAATGAATAACGCTGAATCCTCAGACAGCGCACAAAGAAGTTCCCGTCCAAACAGTCCGAAGCTGAAAAGGAACAGGTCGCATGTGAGTCATTGATGACGTCAAATGCCGTTTCGTAACAGCGGACTGGAGGAGCTGCTTGCCAAGGTTTGTGAAAAAGCCCCGGCATTTTCCCTCCTCACCCAGATGAATCCGAAATAGGTGGTTACATAATGGATGCGTGGATGCATCACAATGGAAAACCACTATTCATAAGCCAGTATGAGTCTGTTGCGCTCCAAATGGCTGGACTAAGACCACTGCCTGTTGTGGTGGCTCCCAGTACCGGTTTGTGACGTCATTATTCACTCGATGACGTCACGTTTCGGCCACGTTCCGGTCCGGTTCTGGCCGGAGAGACTGCTCGACAGAGCGACGAAGCTTCTATGTCCACAACGTGGGACAGATACAGACTCCTCAGTGTGTCCAAAATCTACGACACCGTATCAACTTACAGAACCATACGGCAGCCAAGTCGTTGAGTGCGTTTTCGTGCTGCAGCGAGGGCCTGAAGTTGGACAGACTGAACAAGAGACGGCGGTTTGCATAATGTCACTGCTCGGCCACTGCCGGCGAACGCTTGGCCACACTGGCAGCTTAGGTTCTCGCGATGGGCCACGCTGCGAAACGGCACCACCTCAAACCAAACGACGTCTTCGCAGTGACAGTTTCGCGAGGTCTTTGTGGGGTCCACGGGGTAGAAATGAGGAGCTGACTTAATGCGACAGTCTGTCGGAGCACCCCTTTAGGGAAAGACACAGACAGAGAAGCAGAGTGAGATTTAGCCATGGTCCAACTCACGGTGCTTCCGGAGCGAACAGAGAACATTCAGGGAATTCCTCACACTAAGACGGTAAGACCCATTTCGAGGATGGACGTCAGTAGGCCGGACACCTATTCCATGATAAGGGTCAGACAAAGATCTTTCTACCGCATCCGTTTCCATCAACTTCGCTACTTCCTTCCTCCTACAACCACTATCGTTAGCGCTTCTACCGCTACCGCTTCTATCTCTACCACTATCGCCTTCCTAAGCATTGCTACAGCATTTCTGACTTTTCGATAAAGACTGAAGTCTCGACTTGATATTTGCGAAAACAGACGCTGCGGTTTCGCGGTAGTTACCCCTGATGTCATTGCGTATACAGATGACGCCACGGATATGATAAATAGCCACAAATCCGTCTCCTATGCAAGACACTGAGCAGAGCCATAGACCAGACCCAAGTCATCTCGTCATAGCCGCAGGCACTTCCGCAGACTTGTCATCCGTTTCCTTGCACTATATATGGCAAAGTCTAACGCTCTGTGCAAGCCCTATGGCGAAGTTCACGCCAAGTTGAGTTTTGTTTAAATCCTCCGATAAAGACAAATTATCTGGTGCTGTAAGGTCTTTGCAGCTAGTAAGTTAACATGAACTGCATACACGTGTGTAGCTACACCACGCGCTAGACCAAACCGAGGTGACTGCCCGCCTACACGATACTACGCAGACCCCGTGACGCAAGAACAAGGAACGGGCGTGTGAGGAGGAACAGGCACCAGATGGCTAGGAGGAGAGGGAGGGGAGGTGGGAATGATTAGCGAGAATGTACTGCTGAGCTGGCGATGTTAGGCACCGATGAGGGGCAGGTGTTCGGAAACATGTCAGAAAATACGCTCTGTTTGCAGAGCAGTGTTCCAGTTGTCCCGGCAATCAGGTCAGATCTGTTAAGTGCCGCTAATCCAGTTTCGAGATGTTTTCTTTGGATGATGAAGACACCTTACGAAAACTCATCGAGGCTCGTAACTTAGTTTGGGTACAGCAATCTTGAGTTGGCTTATTGCTTAAAGTTCGTGGACGTGAGATCGAACATCTGCATATTTTGGCCCCTGCAAGTCGAAGTAGGTTATGTAAAAGTTGCAATTTGCCGATGTCTACTTGAATATTTGCCATGGGTACGAGCTTAGAATCAACCTCCGCACCAGTTCACCGAAGAAATATCAATACCCTGAATATTCTAGCCCTTGGACAAACCACTGAAAACTATAAATCATGAACCATTGGATCCACGCGAAAGCCTCCAAAGTAAGCCGGCGAACCCGCCAATATGATAGATCTCGCTAACCACCGTGCCACAACCGATAATGTTAGCTCGTGAACAACTGAAACCACCAGAACACCAACCCACGAGCTACTGACACCAGGCCACTAGCTCATGAGCCAGTCGGCCGGCGGAAACCCTGTCAGGGAAGCCAGTGAGCCGGGTGTAACGCTAACGGGGCAGCCAGTGAGGCGAACCACCGACGCGCAATGGTGTGTTAACGAACGTAACGGAGCGAACAGACGTGCTGAGGCGCGCTCAAGGAAGAAGAAGCATCGACCGGCCGCGCACGCGCAACGGTGCGAGAATCGGCCTTGCGAGAATCCGCACCGCAGCGCTGCACGAGTTACCCCAGTTTGGTGCGTTCTTTTTCGTTATTTTTTACATTACCATAAGCGTTCTTGAACACTTCGTTACACGCAAAATTAAGCCAGCCAATGAAGTCATTTTCAAGCACAAAAAATATCGACAAACTTAAAATAAAAACCAAAAAAGTTAGGTTAAAGGTGATATTCAAATCTGAATATGCGTTTATGCGAATATGCGAAGTCCGAACACTGAATTGTGTTTCTTTTTTCATTTCAATAATGATTAGCGTAGAGGCCCTACGCAGTCCGCTCGACCTCGCAGTATCGCGCAAGGCGACGTGACGCTCCACCCTCGTGAGCGATTTGACGGGCCGCTGACACCAGCCAAATGTGTTGTGACGACGGGCGGACGGGGGGGGGGGGGGTGACGAGGGGGTGGAGGGGACAAAAAGCGGCCGAGTGCGAGTCGGGATAGTGATGGTTCCCGGCAATCTGATCAAATTGGACTGTCAGCTCGATCAACAAGGGACCCGAATAGCAGTCAAAAACATCTATTAGGTGGCGGGGCCGTTCTATCGGCTGACAGGCGGTATCACCAGCTGAAGGATGGAGGCCAGCTGATGAGCTTGGTATTGTCCTCAACTGAGGACAGTGCCTACTAAGGAGTTATACGGAGTTAGCCAAGGAGAGGATGCAAGAGACCTGTTGGCTATACGCAACCGAAGTCGTGACGTCACGATAAGTGACTGGGGCATAATCAGCTGACGGCCCCGTGTTAAGGCAATGGGGCAATACTTTGCCGATCTTTCCTAAAAAAAAACTGGACCTAGTTAGATAGTTTTAGTAGCTGGATTTAGGACAACGATGTATGGTCTATTTTTCTATGGAGAAATATTGCAAAATCTAAGAACGCAAAGCACAAAATTTGGTGAAAACCTAATTTGCGGCGAAGTTGACGCAGAAATACAAAACATTTCCGATCAAGAGGTTTAAAATCATAAATAAAAAATAAAAAATATTTACGAAATTACTAATACGGTAAGTTTTCTCCTTTGTTTTTTACAAATGAAAAATATTTAACCAGCTCAAACTCAGATCTGTCAAACCTTTCGCATCAAAATCCTACAACGTGGTCGCAGTTCGCGTCTTCAAGGTCATGTATTTGGTGCGTCAAGTTCGCCGCCCGTAACAAATTCGCGAAGTTCGGCCCTTTCCGCTTAAAAACATAGCATTTTTTGGGCGTAGAAAAATAGAATATATTCAGTTTACTTAGAAACTGGCCCCCAAACTATCTAACTGGGCCCAGTTTTTTTCTAAAAATACCGATAAAATTTCGTCCCATTGCTTTAACACAGGGCCGTCAGCTGATTATGCCCCAGCCACCAGTCATGACGTCACGCTTCGGTTGCGTATAGAGGACGGTAGTCAATTTAACCCTCGCCCTGGCAGGGCATTTTTCATAACACGGCCTGGCAGGGGGGGTCGATGCGACCCCCCCTCGCGATTGGCTCCTATGGCACCTAGAAACACCAAATTTGGTAGGTAGGTGGGCCCCCCGGAGTTCTCGCCCCTGTGCAAATTTTGTTGCTCTAGGTCAATATTTAGGGGGGTTTTGGGGGGTATAAATGTAAAAATTTCGCTAAAAACAGGTCAAAAGTTTTTCGCTTATAACTTTTGATCTAATTAAGATAGAGCAAAAAGAAAAGCACCAGTGAACTCAGCACGTCAAGGCGCGTCGAATGATATACTTTTTAGCTTGCTTAAGTGTACTTAAAGTTTTTCTTAATTTTTAAGTAAACTTTAATTAATCAATTAAGTTCAACTTAACCAAATTGCATCATATCGCATATCATTCGATTCGGCTGATCACCAGGAACACAATGACACCATTTTTAAGCTCTAGCGTCATTATGTGCCAAGTTATTGGCAAAAACGTCATTTGACCTCAGTTGACCTCATTTGACCTGACCCATGGATAAGTACACCAAACAAAGAAGCACCAAGTGACCTGCTGTTAAGCACTGTGGTTTCAAAGCACAAAAGTGATAGAACGAAGCGGATATCTCCAGTATTTTCCGAATTTAGTATTTTCCCATAGGCTTAACATTACGACGTAATGACCTCTAACTGACCTCAGGTCAGTGACCTCAAAAAACCCGAACTATATGTTATACAACTCGGTGAACTTAGCACACCCTGAAAGTTTGAAGGAAATCAGTCCAAAACTGTGAGCTGGACAGGTGCATAAAGAAAGTTGAAATTTGACCATGACCTTGTACCGGTTTTTCTGACCTGGTGACCTGACCCAAGGTCACCCGGACCTGAAATTTTCAGGTCATGTGTAAAAAGGTTGCCCCATAAGCTGTGCCAAATTTGGCGGCGCTGCGCGCCGCCGTTTTTACGCTATCTTCGAAAAACCTTAGGGGGGGGGGGGTCGCATCAACCCCCCCCCCTGCCAGGGCGAGGGTTAAGAGAGGAAGGCTGAGAGCAAGGCAAAATATAGCTGAGAGGACAACTGAGGGAGGACAGAAACCAACTGAAGAGCAGGGGAAAGCAGTCCAATGAAAAGAAGACAGACAGAGATACGAGCAGCTACCAGCAGAGAATACAACGGTTCATCTAGGAGAGGACAGCAGCATTTTGAGAAGACAACAGTCACTTTAGAAAAGGACAGCAGTCACTTTAAGAGAGACAACAACGGTTACTTTAAACAAGGATAGCGGTCAGTTGGCAGTAAAGCCATCTGCCGGGAACCAGCAATCACAAGTCTATTCACGCAGTTTCGCACAGTCTCTCTAGCATGCGGTACGTGACAGTTTGAAGTTTCTGTGTGGTCGTCGCCGGCGCACTGACCTCAATTCAGTGACATGGCAAGAACGACACTGACAGCGCGCAGTGCCCGGCGCCTCAGAGCGTCAGACGGGATGAGGGTGCACGCGAGAGGGATGCTCGAGAGAGGAGAACCTGAACGGCGAGCGAACTAGAATCGCGGCGTCTGGATATTGGAGACTGTAGACTGTAGAGTCGAGAGTCGTGAACTTATAAATAAAGCTAAGACCAGTATAACGCCTTATGGGGCGACTAACGGAGCGAGCGAGAGGGTGGGCCTTGCACGTGCGAAATTTCGAGGGGGTACCTCCAACTGACTTGTGCACGGCACCCTACTAACCGGTCTCTAGCGATGTGCCAAATTTGAGCACAATCGGCCCAGCCGTTCTCGAGATCTGGAAGCGGCACCCTGCACGTGCGCACGTGCAAAATGGGTCCCAACTGACTTGTGCACGGCACCCTACTAACTGGTCCCTAACCGTGTACCAAATTTGAGCGCCATCGGTCCAGCCGTTCTCGAGATCTGGAAACGACCCCTGCACGTGCGCACGTGCAGCAGCACCCCAACCTTAACACATGCAGATGAATTATCTGATGGAGACCTAACTGTGTACCGAGTTTCAATTCAATCGGCCCAGTCGTTGTGCCGTTATTGAGGTTGCAATTTTGGGGGTTCTTAAAAAATGTCCAACTTTACCACGCGCCACGTGCGGTGGTTGGCAAGAACGCATGGTGGCCATCACACCACAGAACTTTTACGTCCAAGTGACATTCAGTAAAGAAGACCGCTTGTCAATCGGATGTCCCGTTCCTAAGATATTAGCTTTTGAAGAGCGTCCCCACGGCCGGCCGGCCGGCCGGCCGGCCGGCCGCTCATACTCAGGATTTTCCCTTAATTCAGTATGAGACTCCGCTCGCTTCGCTCGCTCCGTAATTAAACGTCAATCAATAAAAGTTGTGTGATTTGCGCGACTATCCCGTTTGAATTTTAGAGTGAGACTCCAAAATATGCCTCAAGACCTTAGGAAGCTTAGACAAAACCGAGATTACAGGGACAAATATTACCTTCATCCTTTATTCACTGCTCATTCCCGGCGTCTTTTAGCAATGGCTTTATCAGAATTGAGCAGTTTAGGCAGCGACCCATATCCATAATGAGGATTGGCAATCACATTTCCCCAAAACTACCACCATAAAGCGTGCTCCCCCCCCCCTCTCCTAGCCATGTCCGTTTGTCCCAACAGGCGTCTGTCCACTATTCGGCGTGCATACATTCTACATGAGCTGCACTGCCGGCCGGTGGCTGGCATCGATTTCTGTCTGTTTGCCGACCACCTGAGTCACGTGTCATGCCCCGGGGGCATTTGGCAGCATTGTTTGGGGCGGGAATGGATACAGGTGGTGGTAAAAGCTGTGGGTCGGAAGGGGGAGTGGGGGCACGAACCCGGAAGAACATAAAAAGGCATTCTTGGAATTCATCCAGCTTATTGGTCCATTACTGAATCAAAAAGAGGATACTTTAAAGTTAACATACAGGGTGTTCACTAAAAATTGAGACAAAGTTTAGCAGGCTGTATCTTCGGTAAAAATGTACCGATTTAAACAAACGAGGCATTGTTGTAATGCACATTGCATCTGCTGCAAACCGTTGAGCGTCAACAGATTTGCCTGATTCCCGTAGGTCATTTTTTGGACATTTTCTTGCAAGTGTTTTCACAAGGTCTGGCACCAGTGGACCGTGAATTTGGCCAATTCATGGCGGTAATGAGCAGCCAGTTGATATTTTGTATCAAATCTAAAGACACCAACCTTAACACATGCAGATGAATTATCTGATGGAGACCTAACTGTGTACCGAGTTTCAATTCAATCGGCCCAGTCGTTGTGCCGTTATTGAGGTTGCAATTTTGGGGGTTCTTAAAAAATGTCCAACTTTACCACGCGCCACGTGCGGTGGTTGGCAAGAACGCATGGTGGCCATCACACCACAGAACTTTTACGTCCAAGTGACATTCAGTAAAGAAGACCGCTTGTCAATCGGATGTCCCGTTCCTAAGATATTAGCTTTTGAAGAGCGTCCCCACGGCCGGCCGGCCGCTCATACTCAGGATTTTCCCTTAATTCAGTATGAGACTCCGCTCGCTTCGCTCGCTCCGTAATTAAACGTCAATCAATAAAAGTTGTGTGATTTGCGCGACTATCCCGTTTGAATTTTAGAGTGAGACTCCAAAATATGCCTCAAGACCTTAGGAAGCTTAGACAAAACCGAGATTACAGGGACAAATATTACCTTCATCCTTTATTCACTGCTCATTCCCGGCGTCTTTTAGCAATGGCTTTATCAGAATTGAGCAGTTTAGGCAGCGACCCATATCCATAATGAGGATTGGCAATCACATTTCCCCAAAACTACCACCATAAAGCGTGCTCCCCCCCCCTCTCCTAGCCATGTCCGTTTGTCCCAACAGGCGTCTGTCCACTATTCGGCGTGCATACATTCTACATGAGCTGCACTGCCGGCCGGTGGCTGGCATCGATTTCTGTCTGTTTGCCGACCACCTGAGTCACGTGTCATGCCCCGGGGGCATTTGGCAGCATTGTTTGGGGCGGGAATGGATACAGGTGGTGGTAAAAGCTGTGGGTCGGAAGGGGGAGTGGGGGCACGAACCCGGAAGAACATAAAAAGGCATTCTTGGAATTCATCCAGCTTATTGGTCCATTACTGAATCAAAAAGAGGATACTTTAAAGTTAACATATATACACGGAAAGACGAAGACAAATAATTCAGAATAACACCAGTTGCATTTACCGAACAATTCAAAGAAAGTTTCAGCTCAACTTCAGTAAAGCGATGACATGCCATTATTGCCAGTTGGTTTCATTGTTACGACCACGCCTTATCAAAACCCCCTGCAGAGTGAAAATGCCGTGCCGTCATGAACCCCAGAGTACCTAACTGCACCCATGCACCCAGCACCCATCGCATGCGGCACGGCCACAACGTCCCGCCTATTCCACCCACACCATGTCGTAGCCGTCTTTGTTGCTCATGAGCTCCTTTGAGCAGCACGAGCCACCGAGGGGAGCAGCACCGAGGCGGTAAGGTCCATCCGCCGTCCAGATCGATGGTAAAAGCAGCCTTGTTGTCCGCCGGATTACATCGATCAACTAGCGAGCGGTGGCAGCAGCCACAGAGGGAGAGAGGAGAGGAGAGAGGAGAGGAGAGAGGAGAGGAGGGAGGGATGAATGAGCGCCAGAGTCGGCAGGCAGGAGTCATCCCCCTCTCTTCTCTCCTTCCTTCTCTTGACTCACGCTCTATCTATTCAGCGCAGCGAATGTAACAACGTAGGCGATAGCGTCCAAACTCCAAAGCGAGGTGCAACACGGAACAAAACGCAGCGATGGCTGCCGACGCGGCCGGCCCGAGGCAACCCAACCGGGCCGCTGGTGCTGCCCTCATCCCGGCAGCGGCGACCTCTGAAACTAGTTGACCGCGCGGGCTGTGCGCTCGACGTGGGCCGGTTTGTTCAGTGGCTCGTTCGCCACCTCAGTAATATTAGCGCGGCTATAAAACTTGAGAGCAGGAAGAGGAGCGCTCGTTGGCTACTTCCCCAGGCTCGAGGGTCTATTAGACATCCGCAATGGTGGTTCAAGTCGCAGCTCAACCGATGTTCCATTACACCAGGATATAGCATACACCGGGATACGGTTGCCCGTCTGCTAGAGTTCTGCACGGCTGCAATTTTCCACAGCCTAGCCGCCCCGCAGCCGTGGCTCCACAGCCACAGCCGCCCACAGCCGTGGCAAACTGTGGGCAGCCAGCCGTCAGCCGGCCGTGGATACTTTCAATGAAATGCAACCAAATAGTATATAATAAGTTGTTTTTTAGTTGAAACATATAGCCAAAAGCACATTGCAATGGGCTATAGATTCTCAAGCTCATGAAGCATCATAGGTTAAGTGGTTGTGTATCTGGCTTTAGGCCGAAGGCCTGAAGCCTGATGCGCAACGCATGCCTCCACAAGCCCTTGCAAGGGGTTAAGAAAGATGGATAGGTAGGTACCTACATCATCAGAAAACACAAACAACGAACCAGAATAGAAGCACTAGCAGTGTAGACATCTAATGCCAAATCCTGAAGCATGGTTGTGGGACAGAACAACAGACCCTGATGCTTTTCATTATCAATGTTAGGTGTGGAAAATGAAACTGAAGTTGATGGACTGTCAAAAAGTGATTGTCTAGTCAAACCTCTTGCTTCTTTCTTACCTTGCATATTTTCTGGGGTGTGATATGCCAGGCTTGAAGCAGCCTTCTGAGCAAGTCTCAAACTATTTTGATATGCAAGGCATCAAAACACTAGTGAGCATCCAAGAAAGAAAAACATTCATCTATTTTGATTTTTCCAAATAATGATCTTCGCTCAAATCCCCAAGGACGTGCAAGCCACATTTGCCTCTTTCAATCAAAAATTTTACTTGAGTTTTAATGACGTCAATAGCAAAAAAGTGGCAATAAATTGTTTTGTGTCACCATTAACAGCCATGAAAACTATAAATAATAAACAATAATGCTCTACAGTTTAAAAATTGCTCTCAAACAAAGATTAAGTATCAAATTTTAACATTTTCAGAAGAAGACGTCATTTTATTAGTAAAGTCAACAGCTCGCGTAAGAAATGTTGTGTTCAGGGTTTTCACCGTCATGTGAATTACGTGTTCAGGGTTTTCACCATCATGTGAATTAACCGTAAGTAAGGTTCATGCTCACTTATAATCTAATTCCATTGGCTTCGTTGATCAGCATTTTCTGTTAGCGGTCACTCACACACCAGTTAGAACATAAAGCGCCAGTTTTATATTATGTAATTGGACTTGCCGAAAATCCAGAAATACATCTAAGAGTGTTATTTTAGATAATATTTTAGGAAGCCTTTACCTGCCTTTACCTAGGCGTGATTTCTTTTTCTATTACCTGAAAGAATTATTGAACGCTCGTCTTCAATAGCTGTAAGGTGCTCTCCTAACTAATGACCAGGTGAGATTGATTTGAGAGGGATGTGACAATGCAACATGTTGCTTTTTCTGAAACTGTCAAGCTCTTGATGATGCGCGCCCTAACTCTTCAACAACAACAACAACAAGCTCTTGATGATGAAGGAACAATTGGTACCTATAATCAGTATTCTGTACCAGAGTGCAAACTCCCCTACAGCAAATGGTAAAACCATTACAGGTTTTCAAAGGCTTCACCACTTTCAATGTTGCTGGGCATCCTTTGCATGATTTTTACAGGCTAGACTGCTTATCAGAATGTAAGATTAAGGATTTAAAATTTCATATTTGAGTACTTAAGATTGAGCTTGAAATCTCACAGCCGTGGCCACAGCCGTAGCCGTGTTCTTGGAGATATTTGCAGCCGCCCCGGCCCACAGCCGTGGGGCTGCAGCCAGCCGCGGCTGCAGCCGGCCGGTGCAGACCTCTACCGTCTGCTGTCTCGACCACTTTCAGCAGAAAGTGTAGATTGCTGAGAGACCAATCCACTGTTCACCAGAGGTCGCTGTTTTCAGTAGATTTATGTTTTCGACAGGTCAAGCTGCTACCCTCAAGAGCTCGGCCCACTGTTTCCGACGGGTCATTCCACCGTTCTAGGTAGGTCACCCGACCGCCCCGGAGACCCGGAGTTCAGGTGAGTGGTCCGGAACTCCGGGAACTCCGGACCCGGAGCGGAACTCGCCCGGAGGCGGTGTGCTCTGGCCTCTCAAGAGGCCGGTGGAGGCCGGTGATTCATACCGAGAGGTGACTGGGCTCTGGGCGGTGGTACGGACCGGTACCGGCCACAGGGCGACCTGGGATGACTGGACGGGATAGAGACGGGTAGGGAGAAGGGACATAAAGGATAGGGTCAGGGACGGAATGGGACGAAATGATTGGGTGACAGGTGAAGGTGGGCAACTACTAAGTAGGCAGGTGATGGTGGGCAAGATGGACAGGAGACCAGACCACTGACCAGTGACCATGAACATGACCAAACTTTCCTCTAGCTTTATACCGAGGCAACGGCTTTTGGACCTATTCGTGGGATCGTGAACGGAAAGGGACCTGTTGTTGACACAATAACAAGCAATCTCTTCGATCAAATGTTGTCCGTTACTTAGGGATTATTATACGAAATGATGAAATGGATCAATGTTTATCCAGCACAATACTCTCAAAATCAACAGTTAGGCCCAGTTAGATCGCCTTGGTGTAACCTTCCCTGTCTCTGCACCAACTCTGCAAACGGACAAGAGGAAAGTCCAGAGAGCGAGCAACGCCTAACGCTCGTGACCACGCGTTCAAAGCACCACCCACTTCAGGTCGAGCCAGACAACTGTCAAACCAACTCTCCGGTGCCGCCAGCTCCAGTTCTGGACAGTTGTCTCCAGATCAAATCGGCCGATATGGTCCTCAATTTCCCTAACATGGCGAGACACTGAGCTGTGGACCGACCGACTCGCTCGCTCCAGTTTCAGGACAAACGTCAACGCAAGGAAACTGGAGAGGACTGAGCTCTGCATTGAAATCATCTCAAGATCGCTTCGACCAGAAGGGAATAAAGTCGGCATGGCCGCGACGAATACGCACAAGAGAGTCGCTAAACATAAATGATGTCGCCAGTCGCCTTGGCAACTGGTGACGACAAGTGAGGTTCTGAGATGTATCGTTCATCTGAATATCTAATATTCCACAGCATAATGCAAACCGTGCCCTGACAGAACACCACCAGTGTAGCACCCAGCGACGCCATGTTCCGCGTCTCAACATAAGGGACTGAGGGCACCGACATTTCTCTTGATACCGGACTTTATTTACGGAACATTCTCGAGGAGGAAGCCCCGATGCCATCAGCAGGCGATTGAGGGAAGTTGGCCTTCGTCACGGACAACATTTGACTTTCAAAGTGCGTCTTCGATACGAGACAAGCATCCTCACAGGCTGATCCAGGATCGGAGCCAAATGGGGGCTTAAAACGGAAGAGTCTGCAAAGGAAGGAAAACAGTAGGAAATATGCTTATCCCTAAGGTCAAGCGATTCAGGCAATTGAAATAAAAACGTGTTCCTTGAAATCTCATTTCCAAGACCGCAATCTTGCTCATTAGCCGATTGCATTTTCCGTTTCTGGAGAAATGTCAAATACACGGTTTTTAGGGAGAGGGGAGACTTAGAAATCCTATCAAACTAAGCGCGCCAAAAATCATCCATTGTATCGCATAGTTAGATCCTATCACATCCGTCGCCTCCAATGCAGTGCATCCCTCTTTCTGGATCCACCAGCGTCTAAAAATAAATGACCCGAGTTCAGTCTCGTCCCCCATCCTAAACTACAGAGGAGTGAGACCGATCTCCACAGCCATCTTTGGCCGCGCCCCACACCCACCGAACCACTCCTGGCACCGAGCGAACTGTCACGGCTCACGCCAGCTGCCTCACACTCACGGTGTGCCTCCTCGCACTGACGTGATTCTCACGGAAATCGGGCCACCGCGGGCTGAGCTGAGAATTGTGTGAAGCTGTAACCAGCAGCCGCAGGCGAATGGAGAATTGTGGGTCGCTGACACGAAATTTGAGCGGCGCTGGATTTCAGGGGGTTTTGTTTGAAAAGTAAACGCAATGCTATCTTATCGCAAGTGCTTATCTTATGTGCCTTGGCCGCTTGTTTGCGTTTGAGTCGTAGCTCGTGGGACAAGGGTGAAGCTGATAATACGATTTATCTCCACAAACTTTCGGGACTTGTTTCCCTTCTTTCCAAATATCACGATAACGTTAAATTCCTGGGGTTTAAACGATTTGTAAAGCGGCTGAAGAAAAACAACATCTTCGCCCACCCAATGTTACACAAAAGCAAGGCACAGTTCGAAATAAGACATTTTCCATGTTTCTCATTATTTGTTATATAAGACAACCCCATCATATTCCCTGTTGCTTACCATCTCGTCGCCCAGCCTAATACACCATGATTAACCATGCCCTCATTCACTAACATACAGCTCATCGCCATGCAAAGAAAGCTCCCACAATGACTTGTTTGCCTGAACAGCCCTTTCTCCCGTTCATCACCCAGAAGGAAAGCGGTCTAACGTCGAGTGAACGGTGACGCTGGCTCGTCAGCTCAGCGTCTTCCTGTGTTCTCACGGCAGTGACGAGCTGCCCGCGGGTCCGCACCGGATGTCCGGGCCATGGGAGGGAGAGTTGGGAGGTGAGTGATTCCCAGGGTGAGTATCAGCGTGATTCCCGGAGGGTGGCGGCTGGGAAGTACGGATTTATGCGATGGAAAGGAGCCAGAAGAGAGTTGCCAGATGTGATGACACATGGACTGCTTAGAAAGGACCGACCTGATGATCAACTCGGAGGAGGCGTCATGTTGTTGGTTCGGGACAGCCTAACGGTCTCTGAGTGTATGGAACTTAACGAAATGCCATACAAAGAATCAGTTTGGTGTATAGTGAAGCCAACAAGGGCAGTCAGGATCCTTGTCGGCTTATGTTACAGAAGTCCGGCAAGTACATTTGACAACAATGAGAGACTGATTGACCTTGTTGGGCGTGCTAGAAGGTTTCCAGCTTCAAGTATACTACTGATGGTAGATTTTAACTATGGGCAAATAGATTGGGAAGCAGGACTAGTAAGGGGGCCGGATGACTCTGATGCTGCTATGTTTTATGAATCGGTCCAGGATCTATTGCTGTTCCAGTACAAGGAGATGTCCGACCCCACATCGAGTACTGTGCCCAAGCGGTTGGACCGTACATGGCGCAAAACTTCAAAGCGTTGGAGAAAGTTCAGAGAAGGGCGACAAAGATGGTGAAGGGGATGAAGAACGTACCATACAAGCAGAGACTCATCAATCTTGGTATGACAAGTGTAGAACAGCGCCTACGGAGAGGAGACCTTATCGAGACCTACAAGATATTGACGGGGAAGACGAAGCTGAAGCCGGAGCACTTCTTCCAGCAGAGCCAGGAGGGGAGAACCAGAGGACACTGCCTCAAGCTGACCAAGAAACGAGTGACCCACCATGCAAGGATGATGTTCTTTTCTCAACGTGTGGTGTCCCCCTGGAATGCTCTGCCAGAGGAAGTTATATCGGCACTGACTACGAACAGTTTTAAAAACCGGTTGGACCACCACTGGGCCACAAGGAATCCTCACTGAGTCATTTCTGACCTTATCCGGATGTGGGCCCTGAATAGACCCGGTCTACCCAAGCCCACTAGTAAAACCTAAACCTAAACCTAAACCTATAGAGAGTAAGGTAAATACTGATTATCACATAGCGATGATACCGATAATTCTAGGAATACCTACCAATGCCCTAGCCATTTGTTGCGATAGCAACTACGCATTCAACTTCGGAGACAGGAAATGCGAGTTCAAATACCAATCAAGACGAGCATTTAAAACTAAGTTGCTTTAAATAGTTTGAACAGTTACTCTCCAACTACAATAAAAATGGCATATAACTGCGCAAAGATGATATTCCGGGGTTCATTCAACGTGACAATATTCCAGGAAACCCCAAGCCACCGTCTTCTTAAATACCACATCAGGAAGTCGACTCCGACAAGAGGTCAGGCGTCAGCTCGCCTCGAGCGAAACCTGACCTTTTCCGACCTGTCAGCCCAACTCTGACCTGAGGCCCGCCGGGTTCCGTCACGTGACAAAGTTCATCCGTCTCAGTCAACGATGAAGACAGATGGACTCTAGAAAGTGGCTTTGGAAGAAGAGATGCTAATTTCGGTCTCGGATGAACGGAAGATAATTGCAGCATAACCGAGTATCAGTTATGCTTGACACAAACGGGAAATCGGAAAGAAGCGAAATAGGAAGACAAAAGGGCGTTTTTCGTCATGCCTGCTCGGTCAACACATTACCACGGTTTGTTCCGACTTCCATGCTTTCAGACCATCAAACCACGACTTGTAACCTGCAAATAACCTTAAACCCACCGTAAATCAGACCACTTGTCGAATGCACTAAAACGCTCGCAGCACGAACCTACGATGGAATACAATCCCATAACCAGCCCCGCAAATCAAAATATCGCCCGATCGCATGTTTAGCTAGACCGCCCCGCTCATCGTTTCGTGTTGTATAACCTTCGCAGGCACGAACACCATACGAAGCGCCATCACGTAACACCGCAGGTAGGCAAGCCAGCGGCAGTCCGCCTGGTGAGCTCAACCTCGTAAAGAGCCGGACCCGGCGACTAGCTGGTGGGTAGCCAAAGCGGGTCGCTAAAGCGACACAGCGGCAGCGAATAGCGGGAAAGCGGATAGCGGCTTAGCGGCAGCAGGATTCGCCTCCCACACAGCGAGGCGCTGTTCCTCCCGCTACCCCTCCCCTAGGGGGGATACCGGTTACGGTACCACCTGTTTGGTAAGCTGGAGCGGTCACCAGTGGGGGGGGGGGGGGTGACGGGCGGGGGGGGGGGGTCGGGAGGGGGAATACAGGTCACGTGTACTGTATACTTTGCTGCAGGGGACGAAGGAGGACGCGAACTTTGCAGACCGTGATGAGTAAGGATTAGGATATAGGTCGTGGGCAGAAAATTGGAAATGTTTAGGTCGGGAACTGGGACTCGTCACGTATGACGTTGTTTGGTTTTTACGATGCTTACGTAAGCATTTCTGGGGACTCCCTCTGTGCGTATCTTCGTTTGACTCACCAATTGCAGATTGCAAATTACGTAACGCGAGACTATGGTCACAGTTTGATTTCCGACGACTTGGAGAACAAAGAGCTCTGCTGACTGCGATTCTCGGTTCATCCACCCATCATCAGTTATTCTCATCACATTCGTTCTCTCTCGCTCCGTTCAAAGCTAGCGCGAGCTCTCACACTTACCCAGCGCCGCACTGTCGTCTCGTTGAATGAGATCCAGGAAGAAATTTGTCACATAGTAGAGATGCTCCATGCCCTTGGGGTCGAACTCATCCGAAGACCGGTAACTGGCGTTCAGTTTCGGTGACGAATATCTCACTGGTTCGAACGGTAGCACGCTGCGGGTTTCCACCCCATCCTGGGCGAGCGCTGCACCACTCAGCACCAACACCACCACCACCACAGGCGTCATAGTCACCAATCCCGACACCACTTGCGGTTTGGAGAAGAGTCTCGCACTAGCCTCCATTATGGAGGAACACTGCACCAACGCGGACCTCCCTTGCTGGAGGCTAAGCGCGGACTGCCGCCTGCCGCCACAGCGGACGGGACTGGACGAAGCGAGCCCGCCGCTGCCGCCGCCGGCCGCCGCCGCCGCCCGGCGCCCGAGCGTTGAACCTCGGTGCTCGTGACGTCACCGCCGCCGCCGCCGCCGCCGGTTATGTGACGTCATCGCCACTAGATGTGACGTCACAGTGATCCAGCCGGCCGGCTGGCCGCAGAGGCTGTGGGTAGGTAAATGGCGATGTTAGTGGGATCTGGTGGTGGGATGGAGAACTAGAAGGCAGGGTGGTAGCTGAAAATGGAAAAGTTAAGCAAATATAGGGCCTGGAGCTAGTCACCGATCAAGAATACTCGGAGATTATTGTGAAAATCTGAAAAACATTCGTTATTATAAAGGTGGCCATTTAACCCGCGAGTTGCTGGGGGGGGGGGGGGGCGTTAAACGCCCCCACTTTTTTCGCCGGGCCATAGCATAAAAACGGCGCGCGGCAGGCGCGCCAAATTTTGGGTACCTGTAGGGAATTTATTGGAGTTTATTGTGACAGTTTCAAAAAAATCGGTCCGAAAAATTTTGAGATATCGAGGTTTTAGTGACGTCATGATTTCTGAGTTTTCGACCAAAAACGGCATATGTTCAAAAAATCATATAAAATCACAGAACAGACAAACATGATACAGACATGCAGTAAACGCCATTAGACTGCCAATACCATGAACAATCAAATGGCTATCTTCGATTATTGATTATCGTTCCGCATTTTCCAAAATCTTGAACTGCATCTTGGCAATTTCTCGTGACTACTTCACGACCATGATACATGCATTTCTTAATTTGAACTTTTTGAGCCAAACACGTACACATATGATAAAATGAATGCCACCATCGTGTTCTACGCCCCAAATTACCCATTAAACATGTGTCACGGGCTACGAATATCAGTTTTGATTTTCGGGGATATGTGCCTACCCGGTTGACCTGACCTTGACCCTGACCAATGCTTGACTGACCCCTACATGGAGCTGACACTCTTGTAGACCTTATATGATGGATTGTGCACCGTTTTGACAGAGTTTATGACGAGAGGCGCCCATTGCGAAGTCCTGAAGTCCATGCTACTGAAAGCCCGATTTCAGGTGTTTGACCTGACCTTGACCCGACCTGTGACCTCAAAATTCAACTTTAAAAGTACTCATCTGAAGCGTCTCGTCGCGTTCTTTCGTTTGCCGCCTCGTGCGTTTCGCTGCACCTATTGGTTCTCGAGTTATCGGCTGGGGGCGTTTAACGCCCCCCCCCCAGCAAACAGTGGGTGGCGAAATACCCCAGCAACTGCCGGGTTAAATAGGTACCGTTTACCGGTTACCAATCTTTGGCTCACTCACGGATGTCACAGGTTACGTAATCAGGGAGAAAGGAATTTTTATTTACACTAAACAACGCAACACCAATAGGTGCAGTCTGGCAAAACTCACGGATTCCTTGAAATATTTGAATGTCATGTCACAGGGCTGTTGCTCGAATGTCAAAGCCTTAATTAAGCTGCTGGGAGATCGGGTGCGTGCCACAAGTCGTAACACAAATGTATCTCCGTTTTCTTCATGATAAATGGATACAAGCCTTGAAGAATATTAACCCTAGAACGCCTAGGGGGGGGGGTTGTATCAACCCCCCCCCCTGAGGTTTTTTCGAAATGCACGCTAAACGGCTTGGCGTAGCGGGCTGAAATTTTCCATACCCTCTGGGGCAACCTTTGCGCATCTTTTGCCGAAAAAAAATTGATCGGGTCATGTCAGGTCACGGAGTTATGACGTCATAAGAGGTACAGCCTCCGGCCGGATTTTCACAAACTGAGTGCCAACGCCCGAGGTTTCCTGCCGGTGGTACGGACATCGGTTGATGGATCGTGATGAAACTTCCCATGCATGTTGGGGCAAGTATTGGCTATCATATGGTATAAGAAATTTGACCGGGTCAGGTCAGGTCACGGAGCTATGACGTCACAAGAGGAACAGCGTCCGGTACTATTTTTGAAAAGCGCCCGAACCACTATTTTGCTAATTCTTGTCACCTCAATGGGAATATGCAGCAATATTAGCTTCTATAGGGAGCAAATGGACCTCCCAAATCCAAAAATACAATCAGATTTCAAAAATTTAAATTTTGATTTTTCGAATTTCTGCCGCCGACTGTGACCTTGCCGACTTCCGGCGCTCCCAACGCGCCATTTTTAGAGCTAGGGAAACGAAATACATACCAAACGATAGAGAATTGATCAAGGAACACGATAGTGAAGGTTTCAAGTCGATATTTCCCACCGTTTTGCCGCAATCGTCGCTGAAAGTTGAAAAAAGTCTATTTTTCCGAAAATTTGACTTTTGACCGGTCAAAAGTAGGTCAAATGTTGACCTAGGACCAAAAAATATACCACCAATCGCGAGATCTCGTTGAGAGCAATCCGTTGGTTTTTTCCGCTAAGCTCTACGACCTTCCGTTTCGAAACGCCAAGGGGGGGGTCGTAACAACCCCCCCCCCTGGTCGTTCGTGTTATGAGAAATGGCCTGGTCGTGCGAGGGTTAAACGGGCTCACGATTTACAAATCATTCTCTTTTGCGAGCACTCTGTCATTTGTTCGCAGATCACGACCTCATAAATTTGCAGCCGTGATCCTCAGGCCGCTAGCGACGCCTTCGTGACCTAACTACAGCCAGTCACGAAACCATCACGAAGAAGCGTCACGGGATCACGAGGTCACGGCAGAACGTTACGCCCGTAAAATCTGGTCAAAAATTAGGTGTAACATAATGATAAAGTGTCACAAGCTGCCATACGTTACGGACGCCGTAAGAGAAAGAGAGCGAGTTGATAAAATGTCGCGGAGGCGATCGTGCTGGCCAGCGAGTTTTCTGAGAAGATAATTGTGGCATATGCCACATGATGTGGTGTTTGTATGTGACAGTGAAACTATTTATGTGGTGTGATGCAAGATCAAGGCTGGGGGGATCCGTGCTATCGTAAGTTATATCGGACGTGGCTGCGAAACTTCTCTCGGTACGAAACTTCTCTTGATCGGAAGAAAATCGGAGGGATGAAAAAGAAAGAGCGGCAAATCGGAGCTACGTCGTACGTAAGTTGTTTCGCAGCGTTTAAATGCCAGTTTTACTACGATTTAAATGCCAAGCAGATCAGCTGACCTCGTAGTACCATGTCGATAAGGTCGAATTCCCCATACGTCTATAGTGTAAAAGTGACCCCTATTGCAAATAGGCTGTCAGGGACATCTCCTCCTCTGTAAATTTGGAGGGATCATGTGTCGGCATTCCCACGTTCGTTTCGGAGTCAATCTGTTCCATTTGGAGCCCGTCAGTTGGCGTCAAGAGTTGGCGCAGCGAGCGCCCCGAAGACTGCGTCTGCGCACGAGGCTTCGCGATGGAGGAGTATTTTGACGAAATCGCCCTCGCTGCAGAAGAAATAGAGGGACTTGTTGAGAAAGAGGAGGCCGCAGTGTGCCGACGACTTTAAACTGTACGCCAACGCCAAGACCAAGGCAATCAGGGGGCGCTCAGATGATCGGGAGGTCTCAATTGATCAGGGACCCACCAGGTGACCAGGGAACCCTCTGATAACCAGGGGTCCTTCCAGTAACCAGGGACTCCTTCAATAACCAGGGGCCCCTCAGTATACGTGGGCCACTCAGGTTACTGCAAGAGACAGGAGTCCCTTATAACCAGGGACCGGCAAGGTCTCTCAGGTCCGTTTTTGACAAAGCTGTTATTGATGCCATATGCGAGCCCTTTGCCACCAGCAGAGGGCCCTTTCAAGCCTTTTTAGGGCCGTTTAACGTCTCTTGAGTTTCCTTTGAGGCTAAGGGCCTCTTCAGCAGCCGAGGGGTCTTTGAGGCCTTTTTGAGGGCCTCTTAACGTCAGCTGAGGACCGTTGGACGCCATCTGAGGACCGTTTGGGGCCTTCTGATGGCCAGTAGATGCCAACTGAGGGCTCTCTGACACCAGCTGAGGGCACGCTGACACCAACTGGGGGCCTCCTGACACCAGCTAAGGGCGCTTTTATATTTGACACGAGCTCAGGGCCCTTTGACGCCCTTTGAGACCTTCTGAGGTCCGTTTGACGCCAGCAGAGGACCCTTTGGGGTCATATGAGGGCCCTTTGCTGCCTTCTAAGCGGCCTTTGAGGCTTTTTGAGGGCCGCTTGACGCCACCTGAGGACCGTTGCGGTTGGACTCCAGTTACGGACCGTTTGAGGCCTTCTGATGTCCATTTTGCGCCAACTGAGGGCCGGGGGCCCTCTGACACTAGCTGGGGGCCCTCTGACACTAGCTGGGGACCCTCTGACACTAGCTGGGGGCCCTCTGACACTAGCTGGGGGCCCTCTGACACCAGATAAGGGCCCTTTAAGGCCTTCTGAAGTCCGGTTAACGCTAGCGGAGGGCCTTTTGAGGCCAAATGAGGGCCCTTTGAGACCTTATAAGGGCTCCTTGAGGCTTTTGAGGGCCGCGTGACGGCATCTGAGGACCGTTGTACTCCAGCTGACGACCGTTTGAGGCCTTCAGATGGACTTTTGGCGCCAGCTGAGGAGGGCTCACTGACACCAGCTGGGGGCCCTCTGACACAAGCTAAGGACTCTTTAAGGCCTTCGGAGGGTCGTTTGACGCAAGCTCAGGGCCCTCTGACGCAGGTTTAGGGCCCTTTGACGCCCTTTAAGGTCTTCTGAGGTAGGTTTAACGTTGGCTGAGAGCCCTTTGAACCCATCTGAGGGCCCTTTGAGGCCATCTTGTGGCCCTTCATTTGGCCATCTGAGGGCCCTTTGACACCAGATGAGGGCCATTTGACGCTAACCGAGGGCCCTTCGAGACCATCTGAGGACCCGGTGAACCCATCTGTGGGCCCTTTGAGGTCTTTTGAGGGCCATTGAAACTTCACCACAATACCCCTGGCTGCGCTACTGGGCATTTATGGACTCGTATGGGCCTGCTGGGGAACGAGATGGGCCCTCCCGGTCTTTTTAATCATTATTTCAGTTCATTTTACATGGTCTTCGGCGGTCTAAAGATTAGGGGCCCCAACTCGAATGGGGGGGAGGCCCGTGTGCCCTCTCCTGTGTGTGGCCTTGCCGACACTACACCGCTTCCCCTCCCTCCGCCATAAACGCACCGCTGCACTGCTAGGCGCCGACAAATACGGACCGGCTCCCCCGCGGCCTGCCTCGCGTTGACATAGCCCTTCCCGAACACCAGTGTAACCCCTGACGCGGCCTAGGTATCGCCGCGCCCACCTGTCCGCGGCGCGGCCTCTGATGGCGTATCGGATCATTGATGGTGCGATACATGTTTTGGTCAGATTTTCGCAATTAACGCGAAAAATTGCTCAAAACATTTTGTAAATTTCAAAATTGAAAAAAAAAATAATTACAAAAATGACGTGAAAGTGACCGTTTTCAACGTGTAAATTTAAAACGCTCTAGCGCAGCCATTTTTGAAGAAATCGACTTCAAATTTTGCACACGTGTTCATCAACCATATTTGTTTAACATATATTTCGGTTTTGTGAAAATTTTGAAAATTTCTTATATTTTTCTCTTGAGAAAGAGGTAAAGCTTCGCTACGATCGGCCTTCCGATCGACCGAGAAGATTCGTAAAGTTAGTTCGTATCTTCACCATTTGCGATACAACTTGCGTATCTACTTAGCCTACGATGTGATGGATCCCTCCAATATCTGTTCCGATTCAACTTACGTTTGATCGCAACTGCGAGGTGCCTTGCGATCACATGGATCCCCCCAGCCCAAGTCGTTGAACAGTTCTTAAAATAACAAGATGAGATGTTTGTTTCGGGTAGGTATATCTTCATTTCATAGTGTTCAACCCCTCCTTTCATCCCCCAAAGCACCCTCTCTCTCCCTCCCTCCCTCCCTCCCTCTCCCTCTCCCTCTCTCTCTCTCTCTCTATCTCTCTCTCTCTCTCTCTCTCTCTCTCTCTCTCTCTCTCTCTCTCTCTCTCTCTCTCTCTCTCTCTCTCTCTCTCTCTCTCTCTCTCTCTCTCTCTCTCCACCCTCATTCTCGGCCACGGGTGCCAAATATCCCGACGTCTCTCAGAGGCTCTGGTTGTTGGCACCAGCCCTCGTCCGAGACAAACAGACACGTTACAGAGGCCCATCGAAAGGCGGGCCGACGGTTCTTTAGAGGTCTTGGTCGTCGCGCAGAAAAGAAAAATACAGAGAGAAAGGTTATGTATGACGCTCGGGTAATGCATCTATCAGGTAAGGTCAGTATGAGGGTTAGGACTAGGAGCTTGAGGCCTAAAAACTCGCAAATGGAAATGGTTTGTAGCTTGTAAGAGGACTATTGGCGTCAACCCTCTCCCTAAGGTAATAGTAACGGCATTACTAAGGATGTTTCATTCTATTCTCACAATCTTACAATGCATTCTTACTAATTATACCAACAAACAATCGAGTCACTCCTTTCTTCTCATTCGCTTCTTCTCCCCGTCTGCCGTCCCGCAATCTCTGCCCAATATCCGCCCATCTCGATCATTTTCCCAATCATCTCCCTTCCCTCCCCGGAGAATTTCCACACCAGCCCCACAGGACCGCCCTCGCGGCACGACTCGAGCCGTGTCGAGAGCCGTTACCTGGGGGCTAAGTGGCGGTCTCAGTTAGAGACTGGGCCGCTGGAGCCGCCAGAGCCCTGGTTTGAGCTGGGAATGGCCTGGTCGAGCAGTGCCGTGATTGGGGAATGGTGGGACTGACACGGGGCAGGACCAGTGGTGAGTAAGTCAATGAAGTTGCGATCATGCGGTAGGCAAGGGTGGCGGTCTCAGCTGATAGCAGCGCAACGGATAGTAAGCTGATACTAAACATGTTTTAACATAATCGCACTTGATTCGCTTTCCTTTTGTCTTGCGCAATGCAAAACATCGCTAACATCCATATTGATAGGCATTGTTTTAGGTAAATAAATAAATTCAGAGTTTGCTTGACAGCATTCAACTACATCGCAGGAAAAGTCAAAAAGACTTCAGTACATTTCAACCAAAAGGAGAAAACGATACCGAAAGCATGTTTGGTCACAAAAGACATGTAAACAATGTTAGAGCAGGGCTGTATTTAACCCACGACGCCCCTTTAACACCCTCCCCCCTCCCCAAGAACACTTAGAACTTGCGCAATCTGTTCCAAACTTAGTGGGGAGTGCGGCACCTGATTCGATAAGTTTTGGTATGACTTTCCCCTCAGTTTGAACAGCTGCGCAAGTTGGAATACTTGGAACAAACACGCTCAGTAGTCACCCTCTAACGATCCTCCTGGCTTGAACTGGAACTCTTGCACAAAGTTCGCTAAAGAAAACAGGCAAGTGCAGAGGTTACGACTAGTTATTTAGCAGCGACGCGCCTCAAAGATTGAAAGGGCGGGGTCAGTTTTGTCACTTTATATAAAATAGCTGAAGAAATATGTTGGGTGATTTGAAAGAGATGGCCCAGGCAAGAGATGTAGCCGTTATACATCTTAGCGCCTTAGTTGTGACAAACTCTGCTAAGTTTCTCAGGTCAATTCTGTTATTTACTGGATACCTATAACTGCTATAAAAAACTTAATGCCCGATGCACGTAAATGGCTTACTTTATTTTTCCTGACAGTCAGCCAGGAGAGTTACACAATGCTTCAGCCCTCAAGCATACAAAATGAACGTTCGGTCAGCGATGAGCCCATGTTGATTTTGAATCATGTCGGATGACATCTGATTTATAAAACAAAAAAAGAGCCATTTTGAATAATACAACGGCAAGTCGAATGAAGATGTTATAAAATGCTTCAGCTGATGTATGTCAATTGGATATATAAGGACAAAACTCGATACATAATTCGTAATATAAGATACAGCCGACAGAGTAGAATTGCCCAGCTCGAAATTCGCTTACAGAAGGCTGATCATTATGGACACAGCCAAGTCGTATGTCCATCAGAGAGCTGACTGGAAACTCTAAAACAGAGGAGCATGCATATTGCATAATCATCTTTATAAGATCACTTGAATGTCAGCTTTTCTACATTGAGCATCATAGGCTACATTAACGTCGCTTCAGTAGCATTTATTTTTCCCAAAACCCCGTCACATCTGACATGAAAACGCGTCCGAAATGCCAATAAGTCGGCTAAAACACGTCCAACTTTGCTTTATCCTTCGTAATATCTACGCACTAGGCCACTCAAAAAATAATTTTACGCATTAAGCCGTGGTGACAGTCTGTGACGATACGCGTCACAGCCATTCCCATGCAGAGACAAACCCGAGATTTATCCCAGTCGTAACTGCGACGCTCTCCATGAAATGTCTGCCAGTCGTCAGATTTGTTCCCATTCTGGCTTCCCTCGGCCGTTTGGGGAGGGTTTTACTGGGCCACACTGGCCGGCCGATCGGTCGGCAGATCATTGTGCGCTCCAGATGCCACCCGTCATTGTAAGAGCCGATTCCGAACCGAGGCGATGGTGTGCTCCTCGAAGCTGCTTTTCCGTCCCAGGGCGTATTTCGAGCGTGTAAAAGAACAAACCGCCGATAAAGCAAACATTGAAATGACATGAACGAAGGTAATGATTCATCTCAGAACGCGTTATCCCGGCAAGAAAGTTATTCTGGGAAGAATAAGATCGGGATGCCGCGTCATGAACAAAACTCAAACAAGATTGTGGGTGCTGATAGTTCAGGGAAAATGTTTCCGACTGCGATACTGTCTGGAACATAAAGTCATAGAAGACAGCAAGAACGAGGTCGCATGTTTAACATGTCTAATAACACAGATGAACATACACAAACGAGGCAATGGAAACCATCTCTCAATCATTTACTACATACGTAAATAAAAGCACCGACTTTTAGCACCATTCTAGGATGGATGCAGAAGGCAAATCACACTAGCATCGAGTTGGGGCAAAATGTCAGTGAAAATTAAACCTTCTGTATCGGTCATTAACAAACACAAATCAACAATGGAAGCAAAAATTTAATCATAGATAAGTGGTATGGCTGCGAAGGACCATGCTATCATCCCGTCGAGGGTGGTTATTAATCGCCATATATCACTACAACTCGTCAACACAAAACCGCAAACATGACGACACCAAGCGACATTGCGTCATGAAAATAGCCCCTGAAAACATCTGTTTACATTTACACTGTGGGCCTGAATAGAACCCGTACTTCTGTTTTGTGTAGTGACTAAGTCATCAACTTATTCACAGAAGCACAACCAATCGACTTTGTGGCGCCCTTCACCGTCCCCTACGTTATATTGATCGTCAATAATATCACCGGGTAGCATTGATGTCATAGCATGACTCACAGAGGGGCATGACTGTTGTCTACCCGGCAAACTGCCGGTTTGGCGCCGATGAAACTGGAATCGATACCTTCGCTCGACGGGCCCCCGAGTCAAACCTACCTCAACGCCGAACGCTGAGATAGGTTTGACGAATTATGTTGAACTAATGACTGGATGGACAGGGAAGATAAAATATGATAAATGACATTGATCTCCCGAGAAGTGGCTAGGTGACAAAATCACCACCTGGCTCTGCTTTGATTCAACGCTGTCATTAGTGTCATCTCATTAGATGCTCCTCTCCTCGTTTTGCCACGGTGGATTGATAAGTGACTGACAAAATGTATGATGACCTGTAAAGACGTCTTAGATAACTGATTATTAGACCGGTGGAAAGAAGAGCCAGTACCGGAACTACGAAGCTACGACAAAGGCGCCGTAGGTGAGCAGTGACCCCTTTCATCGCCACATCTAAACCGCATTTTATATCGATCACGATCCCCATCATGATCCCGTCAAAGTTGACCCATCTCGTCGCCAATATCTAGATCAGCAAAATCGCAGAACATGATCCTCAAAAGCGCAAACATTTCGGAAGTGAGCGTTTCGATGCCAGCACTCCAAGCAGCTGGCACTTTGCCGACACATAAAAAACTCTGCCACCCGGGAAAGTAGTGAAGGGATCCGCTCTGGCTTCGTGTGAGGACGTAAACAAAGGAGGCGAGATGCCGTGGCGCGGGCGGCAAGATGCAGAGGCGATACCGAAGGGCGATCGATGCTGTAGTTTGGGTAATGGATCGGCAGCGGCCAGCGAGGCGCGTAAAAATCAGCGACCAAGGCCAGGAGATAGAGAAAATACGGGGAAGTCGGAGGAAGTAAGGAATGGAGGGAGGGCAAGGAGTGAATTTTGGCGTCAAAATGATAAAAAGTTTGTCCGAATTGTGCATGGAATGGGTATCACTAGAAAGCTAGGAATCAATGGATGAAGAAGCAAGCTGGCGCGGGAGTCTGATATCTTGGACGAATATATGTATGTACACAACACAGCAAAGCTATACTCGCCCGTTATGTTACTAGAGAAACAGGACACCACATACAGGTGACCGCACCCCCAAACACCATAATTTGAGAGGTCAACCTTGCCTTTCTCTTTCTCTGAGACTTAACACGACACAAGACTCCAAAACAACACTTCCCAGGTGCGAGGCGACACAAAGCTCGTGGCTAATGCCCAGCTTGGCCCGAGTTCAAGGGCGACACGAGAAGAAAGCCGATGAAGCGACTGATCCGGGGGAAAGGAGGGGGGAGAGAGAGAGAGAGAGAGAGAGAGAGAGAGAGAGAGAGAGAGAGAGAGAGAGAGAGAGAGAGAGAGAGAGAGAGAGAGAGAGAGAGAGAGAGAGAGAGAGAGAGAGAGAGAGAGCGAGAGAGAGCGAGAGAGAGAGAGAGCGAGAGAGAGCGAGAGAGAGAGAGAGAGAGAGAGAGAGAGAGAGAGAGAGAGAGAGAGAGAGAGAGAGAGAGAGAGAGAGAGAGAGAGAGAGAGAGAGAGAGAGAGAGAGAGAGAGAGAGAGAGAGAGAGAGAGAGAGAGAGAGAAGCGGTTCGCTGCAGCGAAGTGTGGGATTAGACCCAGGAGGTGGAGGTGAAAGTAATTAAGATTGAATCGGATTGGAGATTAAAGTGGAAGGGAAGCTTCCGGCGGGCTGAAAGAACGGTGGCTATCCGGAGCGCTGCTGTTCGGTGTCGCTTTTTATCAGCATGCTGCCAGTTTTCCCATATGTGGAAGTTACTTGCGGGCTTTTCTCGGCCTCTTCCGCTAATAAAAAGCCGGAAAAAACAGCTAACTGGCCAAGTGGCAGTTTGCTAATAAAACACGGCGTCAAAACAGATCACAAAGGGCATGCTAATTTCCATCTAAAGGGATTTAGTCGTCGATGATATGGAAGAGATCAAGACTTAGTGCCCTGGTCCTGAACTCTTTAAAAAAAAAAAACGCATCAAGGATGAGGATGAATGAAGATGTGTCATTCCTTCTAGTGCTCTGTAGGGGAGAGTGGAGACTGGAGATCCTCTTGCCTCTCGTCTTCTGACGCTAAAAAACGGCTCGGTCTTGGGACACAGTCCGGTAAGACGCACCGGTCCCATATACCTACAGCTACCACTAATCAAACAGGACCGCAGCAGCGACCTTTGCGCGTCGCCGCGGACCGCAGACGAGGCTGATTATTGGCCGGTGAACCGTTATCGCTAGCAGCAATAAGCCGTCTCCATCAATAACAGGAACTCCGACGTCATTCGAGTCGGGATCTTGGGGCTGTGTCCTATATCACCGACGTCGTCAACGTACCCGTATGCACGTAAAAATCGATACAAGGGCATTTCTTTTCCCTCGGGCTTAGCATTATGACGGGCCAGGGGCATCGGTATGACGCTCAGTTTTCGGTAATTATTTTTCGCACTACAGAAGGCACGGACATACTGGGTGTTCATTCATTGTTTTATGAGATTTTATTCAAAATTTTAATATCTTACCTGAGATTATAATCTCAGGTACAATCTGATTGTTACAGAATTGTATTTAATCAATGACTGCGTAAATTGCTTGTTACCGGTAATTGCTTCAGACTATATGTTCACAGAAGTGCGTGCTGAGACGCAGCTGGGCAGTCATGTAGCAGTAAGGTGATAGATGCAATGCCTAACTGAAACATACAAATCCCACATCCCAGTTATACCCTCAGAAAACATGCAACAGTTTTCCACGCGCATCGCGCACCATCAAATCCCAGCTGACTGCGTTATCGCCATCAGAGACCGAAGCTCTGACCCAGCATTCGCCGGGAGCATCAAGTGGCACTTCAATCACCGAATCAATACGCACCACCTCACCCACTGTGCCCCACCATAACACACATCACATAACCAACCCAGCGATTTCTAACCCTCGCACCTTTGACGTAACCTCACCTGACTCAGGAAGCTCCTCCGTCCGCCCGCACAGTCGTACCTTTGTGCAAGGCGCTGTGTCGAGCGTAGTCGCCCTCTCCACGGCTCCACCACTACTGACGACCAAACGTCGCACCGCCCCGAGCGGTCGTCGGCTACGACGCATCGATTGTACGCAGAGTCGCCAGTGGCTCTCAAACCGACGACCGGGGGTCGTCAAACCGACGGCGGGCGATGAAGACGTGGAGTTTACGGAGAGGATGCGCCGAATGTTGACGGATGACATCGGCGTGAGGAAGAGCTGGAACAGACGGAAAGATACAGGTGTGAGACATGGAAGGTGAGGGAATCGGAGGGTCAGAGCGGAGGAAAGAGGGGAGGGGAGGGGAGGGCACATGGTTTGATTGGGGCAGCGGGGTTCGAAGCTGGCGTAAAGAGGCATCGATAATGTCTGGGTGTCTGGGTTCGTAGAAAATTGACCAATGAGACGGAAACGAGAATGCCATTTTCTAAACACATTCTGAACGTTGATCTCTAGCTTTTAACGACAAACTTTTGCTTCAAATGGATGCCTATTTCGGACGTTATGAGCTAATACCCAGTCAGTGGATGGGTATTCATGCTGAACTGAACCGCTGCTTTATTCATCATACCACTGTAAAAACATTCCTGAATGAATCAAACCATCTGTTTTCCGCAATATCACCCACCAAGTGAATCCCTATGTCCGGTCGTGTTCCGTATCAACTGCCGTGCGGCCGTACTTCCCGCTAATACCCTGCCCCCCCCCCATGCAATCCCCCTCCCGTGTCCCGCCCGAGGCGTTGTCCGCCCCCACGATGCCAAGTTGGCGCCCCGCACCACACCGAGACCGTCAGACGTGCCAGAAAATGTACCCTGTCAGCAGAAACGCGCTGTCTTCGTTCACGCGAAACAGAGTAATGCGACGAAGGATCGGACGACTTTTTCTCCAAAGGCGCTAGGCGGGAAAATGTGTCAGTTGGGCTCAAATTCGCGTCAGGCTTCAAAGGATTTCGAGATAGGGCGTCAATTTAGCAAGCTTCAGTCAGCGCTGGAACAAGATTTTCGATCATACAAATCTTCTCTTTCGAATAAAGAATGCCTAGACTACTGGTCGTATTACCTTCACGCAGCAAAAAAGATACCCACGCCCACATGCTAGCTTGATCTGTAGCACGCCGTTGTTCTTGGGCCCAGGGCTGGGGCACGGCGGGCAGGTGTTGACTGTTGACCCTCGCGAGATGCTGGTTTCTCGGCACAGATGTATTCACTGGTCACACGACACGATTACATACTAGGTAGAACACGTCCGGTCTCGGTGACAGCCGGGGGTCTTCCGAGCTCACTCCCTCTCGGGTGGGCAGAGCTCGACTCCCCTCGGCCCAGTTCCTACTGTAGGGCGGTGGCCCTTTACCCTGCGTGGCGGCTTACTATTGGCTTAAGACTTTTTTAACAAGAATCGAACGCTTGTGATTGGTCGTCAGTACGTCACACTTCACAGTATCTCGAACGTACTGGAGACTTCTAGAAGTGGTGTCAAACCACGGAGGGGTGGCAGCTCCTCCAGGCTCTGCGACTCGGCTCGCGGTATGGGCCCGTAGCAGCGCCTCCGCTGCGGCAGCTGGCGCCGGCGGAGCAGGAGGTGCTTCAGCTGGGTGGTTTTGAACTGGTCCGGGTTGGCGTCTTCAAGGCGGCAGCAGCGCTCCAGGCACAGCGTGCAGCTGCACGGATGGATCCTGTTTGTAGAGACGGTGCACAGATCACTGCCACAGCGATGACAAAATCCGCACTCTGGGCAGAAATTGCGCTGACTATTGTCCTGGCAATCACACGAGTCGCGGCAGACAGGCGCGTTGATTCTGGTCTGGATGAAAGCTTTGTGATATCCGCAGTGGCGCGGCAGCACGTCGTGAAGATTGGCCCTGAATGTAGAGACTGGTTCCAGTAGGCGCCAGCAGATGCAGTCTCTTGAATATATCTTTGGGTCGATAGGCACGTCTAGGTGAATACGGAGGCCGGCCAGTAATTCGTGGAATGGCATACCACTGGCTGATCGTAGTTTCGGCAGCAGAGAGTTGTACGAAGAAGCAGATGGAAGAGAAGACAGCTTCTACGGCAGCAGGCTCGATCCCGGTCAGCGGCACCAGTGTAGCACGCCGCTGTTCTCGGGCCCAGGGCTGGGGCACGGCGGGCAGGTGTTGGCCCTCGCCAGATGCTGGTTTCTCGGCACAGAGAAACCAGCATTCACTGGTCACACGATTACAGACTGTTAGGTGGAACACGTCCGGTCTCGGTGACGGCCGGGGGGTCTTCTGAGCTCACTCCCTCTCGGGCGGGTAGAGCCAAGGTAGAGCTCGACTCCCTTCGGCCCAGTTCCTACTGTAGGGCGGTGGCCCTTCACTCTGCGTGGCGGCTTACTATTGGCTTAAGACTTTTTAAACAAGAATTGAGTGCTTGTGATTGGTCGTTAGTACGTCACAGTATCTCGAACGTACTGGAGACTTCTAGAAGTGAGGTGCCACGTGGGTAGCTAGTGTCACGCGCTGGTCTCGTGGCTGAAGGTGTCCGGCGCCGGAGAGTTCCAAGAAACACGTCAAAACCATTAGTGGACATTTAGCGGGCTAAAAGTGTTCCTAGAGGGGTATGCGTGTGTTGAGATGTTCAGAGAGCGCCGGCTCCGGCCGCTGAGTGTCCTGGCGCCGGCCGCTGAGTGGTGAGAGTGGAGCGGCATAAATAACAAACGACGCATCGCCGGCCAGGCGCGGTCTCTATACGGCCTTGAGGCGCGGGTTGGGACGTACTGTGGAGCTGAACTGCGTGCTCGGCAGAGTTGAAATAGTATTAATTGTATGAAACCTAAAGCGTACCTATTGCCGCCACGCAGGTAACGTCACTAGTGATTGATATAACGAAACCGGAAACAGGTTACATAGGTGGCACCGGGAATTGAAAAACATGTACTAATGAGAGGCACACACCTTACAGATCTATGCATTAGGCACTTCATGTATTACAAATCTACAGCGCCGACAGATCCTCTCTGTAAGGTGCTTTGTTTTATTTACAATGCTGTGGAAAATTAACGTGACTGATGGTCCTGTTACACAACAAAAGATGTCAATGTCGAGCCGCTGATGACTAGATAAAAACTCGGCCCGCATCATGCCAACAGAAAGACACCCCAATAAGCGACTGCAAATGCAAGTGCAGCGCTCAAGTACGTAAGACTGTTTCGTTTGGTCTTCTTCAGCAGGCTATTTTAATAGCAATGAAACACCCGAAGTCTGAGCACATCAATGAGCCGACGTGAAGTACGCAGACAACGCTTTTTCCATAACCAGCGTTACAATTACAAACCGCTCACTGCTCTTAGCATCACCAAAAGCACGTGTAACACTTCGCTAGCATAGCCTTGTCGCTAGCAATACTTAATATCAAGGTGTTTCTGAACTGTTCATATTCGTGAGTCCATCCTCCTTCGCACTGTTCATCCCTCCATCTTTCACTTCACCACTCCTCTCCCCACCGTCATTCTGCTCTTTCCCGCGCTCTTCCTCTCTCTCTTCATCATCACTCCCGTTCTCCGCCAGCTGACCTAGTCTCTCCACCAGCGCTCGGCTGAACGCTGCAGTGTAAGCCGGACTGACGTCATTCAGCAGCGCGTACGGCGTCTCGTACACCTTGCCGTCCACTCCTCCATCCTGAGAAGAGAGGGGGGTGTCTCCCTCGCTCGTTCCGCCGCAGGAATCGTGTCCGTCACCGCAGATGGAGAAGCCTCCCGCGGAGACACGTACAGTCATCTGACGGCCTTCTAGTGTGGTGATGTTGAGGTAAGTTCCCGACGAGTCGCCGGGAAGAGAAGAGGGTGCCGCGAATGCCACATGCGGCGCGATGTCGGCGACTACAGCTTCGGCTTCTAGCCGCCAGGCGGCAGCACCAGGTGAACCAAGAGGCGAACTCATGCCAGCAGCCCACTTATAGCTTGGCCAAAAATGCTGTGAAATTCACACCTGATGTTTATAGTCAAAGTCGCTATGTGGTAATGTCATAGACAACTCAAGGCAGTCCAAGTCCAAGTAGATCCATGCAGATGCTCACACTGGAAGCAGGGTCATGGATGTTGACATCATACCTAATCTGTCATACCTCTAACTTCCAATGCTGGCAAGCAGAATCTATGTATAGCATAAATATTCATTGAATTTTATGCTCTAAAAACTGTTAAAGCTCTAAATAGACTGTCATTCATGCAAAGATAATTCATAATAGCAGATGACCTACTGATCAAAAGTAAACTACAATATAAAATTTTCAAAGCCCACAGGGGTGAATGATATATTGCTGATATTACGGAATAACATATTCCATTATTTCACTTACTAAGAGCTGTGAATAAAATATATTGGTACCTATCGCCTATCGGCTATCACAAGTCAAAGTAGGCATGGTATATGTCAAGTTTAGGTCCTAACTACAATTGTGACGCTGTTGATACGAATATGAAACAGCAAAAATTTTAGGTTTTAGGTTAGGTTAGGTTGTAGGTTTGTAGGTTTTAGGTTGTAGGTAGGTAGGTCTGTAGGTTAGGTTAGGTTAGGGTAGGTTTGTAGGTTGTAGGTTGGTAGGTTATAGGTAAGTAGGTAAGGTTAGGTCAGGTTTGATTATGTTTTATTCTTTTATTTGCGAGACATATGAGTATCATTTTTGGATTCAGGATGTAAAATAGTGAAAAATATGAAAAAATTATCTATGAACTCTTCTATAGACATCCATTCAGCATGCTGTCTAGGCCATAATCAGATAATGTACAGATAATGATATTGCTTTCATTCACAAGATTATGTGCTAAATACCTTTTGACAAAATTGTCACGCAAAATTGTATTAAAGATATAATGACTGTATGACTGTAACGCCAATGTAGCACAAAAAATGAAATAATGCCCACTGGTGTAGGCCATTATTGTAGACGGGGTAGACGATTGCGGCGCAGAAGAGGCATAACCAGGCATAACTGTCTGGCCCATGTGTAAAACGCAGTTCACACTTGCCCGTAAGGTCTGCCGGTGACGGGCCCGACACCGTCAAAACGGCCGAAACCGACGGAGCGACGGCCGTCAGGTCGACGGGCATGTGTGAACCGGCAGCGTTTGACGGCCGGCAACAGCTGACTGCGCCGGCGCCGGACCTGACGGCCGTCGCTTTGGAAAGTTCAGCAATGTTCAACTTTTGACGGTGACGGGCCCGTCGGTTTGAATATCTGCGTGTTGGAGGAAGAGGAAAAGGAACGTTATCATGCAGCATGAAGCTTAAATGCATTTTTAAGATAACTTATATCATTTTCTATCCATTTGTTGAGATGAAAGTGTTTATTACGGCACGATATCTTGAGATTCGATCCCTGATTTAAGTCAGCGAACCGATGTGTCTTTCATTAAAATAAAATTGCAGCATTATTTGACATAAAAATGTAAAAGCGTGGTATTTTATTTCTGTAATTAAAAGAATATTTCTAACTTCTCGGCCTCTATTCTCCCCCCTCCCCTTCCCCCATCTGCGTCCATCTCGAAAATGGTGCGCCATTTCTGTAACAACATATGGCAGCCAATGGGAGCTACCAAATCTCAACTTTCGTTTGACGGGCTGCAGGCCGTCAGGTCGACGGTGACGGGCCCGACACCGACAGACTGACGGTCATGTGTGAACTGCGTTTAAAAGTGTGCTGACTTTTGATTCGGATTTCATTGCTTTTTCTACGAATCAATTTATAAAATTGATTCAAGTATCATATAATAGTTCAAAAAACATAAAATATCTTATCAGAATAAGTAAATGTAATTTTTTGAAATAAAAATTGACGAAAAAAGCTGGCTGATTGTAAAGTCACGTGATCATTAGTCTAGGCCCTTTTACAGCAGAATCGAAGCAGAATCGCCATGTGATTTTGCACCCGTGCATAATTCCTTGCATAATTCTGTTAATTTTTGGGTTAAATTATTTTGATTGGTTTTTGGGTGATCATAATCGTTTCATTATAAATAAATAGGTCCTAAATATAATGTGAAGTAGGTAAATGCTGTGCTGTATCAGTATACTAAATGTATGCTAGTTATTCGCTCTACGTTTGTTTTTACTTTTCCCCTTCAGCTTCCCTCAGGGTTCGAGGTGTAAGAAGAGGATCTTTTTTTTTTTTTCAGATCGTTCGCAGTTACGGGAGCGGAAGGACGTGTGATCGGAAAGCTCTTGATTGTGATCGGCGAGGCCGGGAAGAAGGAAGAGGACTTTTTAAGTCCAATTTGTTTTTGTTTATTCAATTCTTTTGGAGAAGCATCCATTTTTCTTTTTCTTCCATTTCGTTTTGATTAATTGTCGGGTAGAAGCTCGGCCACGTGGTGAGTCACAATCGCCTCAATGAGTGATTGGGATCCATTGCGGAAGTGTAGGCTGGTGTGTAAATGATGGGGACACCCAGAGCTACAAAGAGGTCTAGAGTAGATAACATGAGAGAGACCTTTTGGGGTGATGAGGACTCGGGGTTATACCTGAGTGTCACCCTGAAGTCAGGGAGTCCGATCAAGGGTAAAGGCTGGCCTTGGGTTCAGACTTGCATTAGGGGCATCTTAGGAGGACAAGACCGAGTATCAAAGGCGACATTTCAGAATGATGGGAGTCTGTTGCTGAAAACAAAAAATGAAAGGCAATCTGACAGACTGCTGAAAGCGACAATGTTCGGAAGTGAGGAGTGCAGTGTTCAGAAAGCAGAGAAACTTAACACGAGCAAAGGCACTATCTATGCCTTTGACCTGACTGAACTTACCGAACAGGAGGTAGTGGGATGGCTCCAGGAGTTTGGAGTGGTTGGAGCGAAACGGGTGACAAGGAGGGTGGGAACCCACAGGGAAAACACCCCTCTGCTCATCTTGACATTTGACAAGCCAACGTGCCCAACACAACTACATTTTGATTATGTGTCCTATGAGGTGCGAAGGTACATTCCTAACCCTCTGCTCTGCAATCAGTGTGGCAAATATGGTCATGTTCAAGCCAAGTGCAAAAGTGTTGCCTTATGTCTGAAGTGTGGGGGTGAGAAACATGAAGGGGACTGCTCCCCCAAATGCATTAACTGTACTTCTGATGACAGACATCCTTGTTACTCCCACGACTGCCCAGTCTGGAGAAAGGAAAAGGAGGTGTGTGAAATCAAAGTAACACAGGATATTTCATACGCTCATGCTCGGAGGGAGTATGAGAAAAAGCACCAAAGACCCACAACACCGGCATATTCCACTATACTTCAGACATCACCGACCACACAGCAACAGAACCACCTGGATACTTCTCTGAGGGAGCGGGTTGATGTACTGGAAACAAAGGTGGATAAGATGCTGTCCCTTCTCAACAAACTGGTGAGTCAGGCAGGGGTTAACACCTCTGATGAGACACTCCAGATCCCAAACCGAGAACCTGAACTGAGAGACTGTGTCCCAACCCCTGCACAACTACCACGTGAGGTGGGAGACAGCATGGCTGAGGACAATCCTACTCCAGGTAGTGGAAATGGGAGTTGTCAAAATGCCCAGGTCGATGTAGAGACTGACACCTCTGATGACATGGAGGATGGGGAAAGCCAAGAGATTGGCAAAAAGGGAGTACACTGGACCAAAGTGGACCGTCATAGTAGAGATAGGAATAGAGGTGGAGGAAAAGGCAAACATCCAACATCCCAAATGCATCCATCGTCTCAAGAAGAGACTAGAGGAAAACAGGAACCCCTCACTGAACAGAGGACGAAGAAACGAATGCCCAGTCTCACTAGGATGGGCACCCCACCCACCTAGTAGAAGGCCAGGCAGTAGAAAGGCTGTATATAGTGCAGAGCATCAACAAGTTTTTAGTGTTGAATTGTGTCTTGGTTGACAGTGCACATTGCACTGAATGTTACATACATCACACAGATAGTGTGCACAATGCATATATGTTCCCATTGTGGAAGCTTTGGTTTGAAGTGGTATGTATTTATTTGATGATAAGTTACACCTTTAGTTTTTTCAATGGGTCTTAGCATCCTACAATGGAATGCACGAGGGCTCATTGGCAAATGGGCCGAGGCAAAACCCATGTTCATGCATGGTAACTTCAGCCTCATATGTATTCAAGAGACTCATTTCATGATGAATGACAGGTATACTTTCCGATTACCTGGATTTTCTGCGTATCATGAATACTCACGTCAAGGAGGACGGGGTGGAGGAGTGTCTATATATGTGTCTAACAACTTGTCACACTTCCAGGTACAGGTACACACTACATTACAGGCAGTGGTATGTTCGATAAGGGTCCAAAACAGACGAATTGCGATCTGTTCATTGTATCTTCCACCGAATGAGACCTTCTCTTTTACTGAGATGGACCAGTTGATCAAAGAGCTTCCTAAGCCCTTTGTCATTTGCACGGATGCCAACAGCAAACATATGATGTGGGGTAGCCAAATAAATGACACTCGAGGCAATATCTGGATGGATGTGATCAACTTGAATACTTTGTGCGTGTTGAACGATGGTCAACCAACTAGAATTGACGACTTTACAGGCCACGAGTCATTTATTTACCGGGGTTACATGAGCGATCCGTTCCAAATACGCACTACGCTAATGCGCATCAGCTCCCCACAAACGGATCTACGGCACCGGTTACATGAGACTAATTCGTTTTATCTACGTCAAACGGATCTTGTTTGGCTCACCCGGGCTGACTCCTCGACGGCCGGTAATTCGCATCACAAACGGAATAGGATTAGCGTACAGTCATGGCGCAGTTGCGGCATTTACCGGGACGACTGAGCTAAATTTTAAATACTTATATCATTTGATAGGCTCAAAAACATTTAAAATTAACATGAAATCAAAAAATGAAAACAAAGTTTTCTTGTTTTAAGTCAGTGGGCACTGATTCGCCATGCAGCGACAGCAGGGTGGTCAGAAAAAATTATCTATCAAAATATTTCATTCATTTTATTTCACATGCAAAGACTAAACCAAAATACCAACATTTTTTTGCTATTTTCTACGAGGCAGCCAATAAAAAAATTGTTAAGTATTTTGCATTTTGACGCTTCCAGTCAGCAAAGAATAGTTCTTGTGAAATACGGCCCGAATCGTGTGCCTCGGACGTTTCGGTTACATGAGCGATCCGTTCCAAATACGCACTAAGCTAATTCGCATCAGCTCCCCAAGAACGCATTCAGTGCACCGACTACATGAGCAAATTCGTATCAGTGACGTCAAACGGATCTAGTTTGGCTCTCGGCCCGATGCGCATTACAAACGGAATAGCATACAAATGTGGCGCACTTCCGTAGCAATAGAGGTGACTAAATTAAAAGTTTATTATCTTATGTCTTTTTTGCATTTAATCTGCTCAAAACATTCTCAATTAACTTAACAAAAAAAAAGTTGAACATAAAGTTGTCTTGCTTTGACTCATTGGGCAATTGCCTCTCTTGATTCGTCTGTAGTGCTGTCAGAAAATGTTTCAACTGAAATTATGTGGATATTTACTATTTGGTTTTCACTATATTTATTGTTGAAAACTTGGCAAAATACCGACATATTTTTTTAAATATTATTTCAAAAGAAGAAAATGAAAAAATACCTATTATTTTGCATTTTAATGTTTCTTTTTGCGAAGAAATAGTTCCTGTAATACGTATCTTGGTCCTATTCGCTTCTAAGCCTCTTTCTCAGCGGATTTTGTTCGGACCGCCGATTCGTATTAGCAGGTGGATACATGAGTCGATAGTACGCTCCTGATTCGCATTAGCGGTGAATCCGATCGTGATACGTATTTGCTTTGCTCATGTAACCGCGGATCGGATCGCCGATTCGCACTAGCAGGTGGCTACATGAGTCGGTAAGGCGTTCCTAATTCGAATTAGCGGCTAAATACGTATTTACTGTGCTCATGTAACCCCGATAATTGACTTAACTGTCACAACAAGCGACATTGCTCCCCTGATGGAATGGAATACTGACAAGGACCTCCATTCAAGTGACCATTTCCCCATACACATTAGAATGGGTTCTGATACAGGAACACCACCACCAAATGTTCCACCTTTATTTTCAGGTTGGAATATTAAGCGAGCAGATTGGACTGAGTTTCAGAGGCACTTTTCTTTTAAGTTTGATAGCAGAAATGGTGTTGAGAATTGTGACAACATGGTGGCAGCGATGCTGGAAACGGCCACCCAATTTATTCCCACCCGAAACTGTAACACTAGATACAAATGTCCATGGTGGAATGACCAATGCCGAAATGCCATTAGGGAGAGAAGGCGTGCTCAGAATCGAATGAGGAGAGACCCACACTCTGAGTTTCTGCGAATTGAATATCGTCGAGCCAAAGCAAAGGCTCATCGCACAATCCGTGAGGCAAAGGTAACTTCATGGAGGGAGCTCATATCGATGTTTAACCACCGAACACCAATGAATAAGCTATGGGAGACGCTTCGGAAATTTAACTACAAAGGTCGCATATCCCGACAATACCCGGTACTGTTTGAAAATGATGCAACAATCGATGATCCTCTTGAGGTGGCTAACACGTTTGGACGTTTCTTTGCTGGTCTGAGTGGACGTTCTATGTACTCTGATGTATTTTTACAACGAGAACGGACACTTGTTGATTCCATGCCGGACTTTGGGAGTGAGAACACCGAAGACTATAATAAAGAGTTTTCGTTCCGTGAACTGACTAATGCAATATCTAGATCAGGTTCGACTTCAGTTGGGCCGGATAAAGTGCACTATGAATTTTTCAAGCACATGGATGAAGGGCAATTGCGAGAACTGTTGGCACTTTTCAACTTTTTGTGGCTAAATAATGTTTTCCCACAAACATGGAAACATTCGTATGTTGTTCCTATATTGAAGCCGGGCAAGGACTGTAACAAAGTCAAATCATATCGACCTATTCAGTTAACTTCTGTTTTGTGCAAACTGATGGAAAGAATGATCGGGAAGAGACTGAGCTGGTATCTAGAGAGGTTTTGCCTGCTATCTAGGTTCCAGTGTGCCTTTCGGGAGAACAGGAGCACAATGGACCACTTGCTACGACTGGAGTCCCAGATTCGAGATGGATTCCTCCATCATAGCACTACAATTGGAATTTTTCTCGATTTAAAATCGGCATACAACATGGTGTCTCCTACTATGCTCATGCATCGTCTTTATGATATGGGTTTTCGAGGACACTTGATGTACTTTGTCCAATCGTACCTAAGTCGACGAACGTTTCAGGTTCGATGTGGTGTGCTATCGGACACATTCTCTCAAGAATACGGACTTGTGCAGGGTGGGGTGTTATCGCCAATGCTTTTTAACATTGCTATTAACTCGATGTTTAATGATATCCCTCGCGGTGTCTCCTATGCCATCTATGCTGATGATTGCACGATTTGGACACAGGGTAGACGCCTACCTGAACTGTTTCACACATGTCAACAGGCTCTGCACAAAGTTGGTGAATGGGCGCTTAACAATGGATTTTCATTCTCAGCAGAAAAATCAACAGCGGTCATGTTCAGACGTGGATTAAGACATGTTGACCTGGGGTCTTACCCCACCCTTGTGATCAACAATGCAACCATTCCTTTTGCTGAACAGGTTAGATACCTGGGAGTTTTGCTAGACAGCAAACTAAACCTTAGAGCGCATGTAGAGTATACGAAAGCGAGGGCACAGAAACGAATCGCTCTTCTCAAATGTGTATCAGGCAAATCCTTTGGCGCTGATCGAGTGATTCTCCTTCGAATGTATAAAGCTCTAATTCGTCCTATTCTCGATTATGCTGCAGTGCTACTAGATGGGCCGGGCAGTCGCATTATTGATTCACTTGAGTGTGTACAGAACACAGCACTACGTATTGCGACTGGAGCACTACGAACCAGCCCTGTACGATCATTGCAGGTTGAAACCAACGTGGTTCCTCTTAGCCTCAGGAGGCAAGACCTATCCCTAAGATATTATCTCAAGGTACAGGGAGACATTCGACATCCATGTCGCAAAGTGGTTGATATGGAGAGCAACCAACACGTGTATGAAGGTTTGTCGGAACATTATATGAGAAGGATCTCTGGATTTCCTGTTTCACATAGGTTGTCCACCATGTGCAGGGAACTTGGTCTCCGATTACCACGAAACACGGTGAACCCACGTGGACTAATACCCCCCTGGCTCTTACCTGACGTTACCACGATGATGTTACTCAATGGCACGAGACACATGACAGAAACGGACATACATTTAGCGTTCCAAGATGTGCTTGCACAATATCCAGGTTTCCGGAGATTCTACACTGACGGTTCTAAGATTGATGGATCGACTGGTTGCGCTTTTACAGTGAATAATGCTTTCTTTTCCCACAAACTGGAGCCATGGATGTCTGTGTTTACTGCGGAGTTGGTGGCCATACGCGAAGCGCTTCGTTACATTTCGGATCATCGGGTTGACAAAGCAATGATCTGCTCGGACTCGCAATCCGCGATACGTGCTATAGCGTCTCACAATCGAGAACATTGCATTGTCATAGAGATTTCTGAGATTCTTTACCAGCTCTCACGTGATCGACGCCAATGTATCTTTCTGTGGATACCAGGACACAGTGGTGTAGCAGGCAATGTAAGAGCCGATCATTGGGCCAGAATGTCTCACCAGAAACCGAATGTCACACATGTTAATGCAGGGTACAGAGAGTTTCTGCCCATGGTACGCAAGAGTACCAAAGATAAGTTCGCTGAGATATGGCACGATTACCGCCCGACGCTCCTTAAAGAGGTTAAGCCAAATGTCGGCCAATGGATGTCGAGTTCTCGCAGTAATCGTAGAGAAGAAATCATACTGACGAGGATGCGATTAGGCCACACTCTTCTTACTCACAGACACATTCTTGATCGCGAACCTCCACCGATATGTGACCGTTGCCGATGTGCACTTGACGTTCCGCACATCTTGCTGCATTGTCGGAAATTCTGTGCCGAAAGACGGAACCTGGAAATAGAATGTCTCATATCCAATGTCCAGATGAATGTGGGATCTCTACTGGGAAATGAATTTCCCTTGATCACTGATGCTGTGTTTGCATATCTTACTGAATGCGGTGTTGCTCAGAGATTGTGAGACGATGTGATAAGCACTGTGATTTTGTGATGTCCAACACTGCTGTGACTTATTGGTGAACTAATTAGAGTGCGTGTTATCGATGCTCTGTATTGATTGTGTCTGTAGTTTAGTTAGACAATAGTCAGTTTTCTCTCCCAAGTAGTTGTTCTAGAATCTACCGTATCCAGACCACCTCTTTGGTCTATGTAGCCTAGCTGAAACCCCAGTAGTGTAACCAGGATGCCACAACTACGGCCGAAAACTAACCGTTTCTGCCTCCGGCAGAGACCTTCATGTCTACACCCTCCCAAAGCAAGTCCACACCACGGCTATACCTATCCTAAATCCGTAACCCTGCTTAGTCACCCTGCTTAGTTCCCTTTTCTCATTAAGAAGAAAAGAAGAAGAAAGACTGCCATCAAAAGAAGTTGGACGCAAGAGCCAAGCTGCTACGCGCCCTAACCCAGAACAACAACAACATTCCCTCAGGGTTTTGCGGGTGTCTTGTGTGATATGGTGGGTTACTTGCCGAATATGTCATTTTCTTTGATTCAATGAGTAATGAGTAATTACTCATTGAAATTACGAAATGAATAATTACTCATTTTCTTTGGTTCAATGAGTAATTAGTAATTATTCATTTCAGTAATCATATACCAGTTGTCTGGCACTGTCTATGACAATAATGTATATATTTATAAATTATATATGAATATCATTCGCATTTTTGGGTTTGCAGTCAGGAATTGGAATGGCTAACTCCAGAGATGACGCAGATGGTCAGAGCAAGAATGCTGTGGTTTTACAAACCACTGATGCTTCTGACATCACTTCAGAGGATAAGCTGAAGGTGTGTGCACTGTCTGATTTTGTACCATCACCATGCTGGGACAATTCTGGGACATACTCCAAATGTTTGACTGCAGACATCATAGGCGGCGGAATGGGTAGGGCACTAGAGCACTGTGCCCCCCTTTGATTGTGGTATTTTAACATTAGTCCTATGGGCATTGCATGGAAAGAATGGGACCAAAAGTTGGCAGTGCCCCCCCCCCCCCTCCCTCTAATTGAAGGTGTTCCACAGCTACTGGCAGACATGGCAGGTAGTACTAGTCATGCACAATTAAAAACAAATTCATTTTAATTGTTTTGTTCATTTGATCATTGATAAACCAATGAACCATCATGTATACAACCAATAATCATAAACCATCATTGGATAAACCAAGGGACCTTTTGAGAATTTATGCGCCTATCTATCAGTACCTTAACTCTGTGCTTATCATCTTTTCAGAGGTTAAATGTTGCCTGTTTTTGCCTTTTTTGGAGCACTTACATTAATGAATTCCCTTTTTTAGCTAAGCTAAATTACCTTTTGTGTTCCTCAAAATGGTCCCTCTCTTGAAAGTTGGCACATGTTTACAAAAGGTCAGAACTCAGATTGTCAATTGTGGTGCAGTTGCCACGGATATGCAATGGCAGAAATTGTAGGTTGTAGGCTGTATTTTAGGGCCTTGGTAGGTTGTAGGTTGCAGGCTGGTTGGTTTGAGGCTGGTAGGTTGTAGGCTGGTAGGTTGTTGGTTGGTAGGTTTTAGGTTAGTAGGTAAAAAGGTAAGGTTAGATCAGGTTAGCCACTAGATTGTTTCTTTTTCTTACATTTGTGTCACATATAAGTATCATAGTTGGATTCAGGATGTCAAGTAATGTAAGAATAAAGAATGTGCAATATCTTTGCTTGAAAAGTGAATTGGACTTGTTGTAAGTATTTACAGAAAATTTAGGGCTTAGAATCTGAGGAACATTATGCGCTCTGCATTACAGACTACATCGACCTTGGCTATGACATTCAAGTGTCCTTGTATCATGTGCACTTTTGCCAGAGTGTTTATGAGATGGTTTCATGCTGGAATATCTAAATGGTCAAATTCATATCAGGTGAGAAAATAACCAAAATGTTGCCATTTATCATGATATCTTGCAGACATATAACCCTCATAGAATATAATCAATATCATTTTTGAGTTTGCCAGGCTTTTTGCTATCATTCTAGTATGGTCTTGCATGGATCCCACTTTTTCAAGCATCTTCAGAATGCTAGCTGGCATTATTTCCATTCCTTTTTTTGCAGGCCTCCAACACAGTGAGCCGCTCTGAAATGGTTCTGGACAGGAACGCCTACACTGTGGTGAAGGAGGGGCAGGCAGAGGTGCTGTTCCCCAGCTCGAAGGACGTGTTCTACAACCCAGTACAGGAGTTCAACCGGGATCTCAGGTGGGATGTTGATGGTGTGCGGTTTGTGGGATGGGCTGCAGGTAGCTAAAGGGAGCTTAGTGGGTCGGGCTGCGTCCGTGTCTAATGGGTACCCATGCTGAACTTTGGCAGTCAAAGTCTCCCGATTCAATCGGAATCGACCGATCGGACGGTAAGAGGCGGGGTCTACGCTACAAGCTAAGCTTAGCGTGTGCTCCGTCTCTTTCAGATCATCCATGAAAACTTTCCAGCTAGATGTATTTGAATAATATGAAATCACTCGTTTTTGATGAGCCACTCATGACAATTTTCCGGTGTGATGCAATAGCAATTTTTACCATGAGATGGAACTTATAAATTGTAACTGCCTGCTTTCTGATGGTTTTTCACTCTTTTCATTATCTCCAGTGTCTCTGTGATCCGAATTCTCGCTAAACAACACCAGCGCAATCTTCGGGAAAAGAAAGCGAAACGGCAAGCCAAGGAAGCAAAGCTCGCCGAAAATGCCAATAAAACAGCTGAGGATCAGCAGGCCAAGGAACGAGTGGGAAAAGAGGAGCTGAAGGAGTCAGGAGAGAGTCAGGATAAGGAGGCACGTCCTGCGGATGGTGGTCCTCAGGAGAACGGTGCGGAGGAGCTAAAGCCGGGAGTGAAATGTGAGGTGGGTAGCGAGCTCTTGCTGCACTGCTGCGTTTATGATCTTTTTTGTATGATCTTCCTGGATTGTATTATTGTTTTGTATGATAAGTATTGTATTGCTGAAAATTGTATGATTTTGCTGAAGAAATATTGCTGAATTTTGCAATAGTTGCGTGTTCGAACCGTAAAATCTATATTAAGCATTTCACTTTTTTCTAACTTCTTACCCCAAGCTAACATGTGGCTCGAAGTCGTACCGATGAACGGGGTTCGTGATTTTCCTTGGATAGTAGCTCCGTGATAGAAGTACGTGAGAAGCTCCGTTTGGGCCTAGAGCCACCTAATCATGAATTGCGACTTAATCTTTATAAAAACGCTGCTCGTTCAGCATTTTTATTTTTCGATAGTCATTTGAGCAAATTCGAATAGGTATTTAAGGAAACAATCATCTACATTCAAGCCTCGGCACTTCAGCAACATCCATCTCTTCATGTACCTATGCTTAATCTCATGTTTCGGTCATACATTAGCCCAGGTTATGAACAGTGAGCGAACACCTCCCCCGCCCCCCCCCCCCCCCCAGAGCGGTCTGCGAGTCCTGGAGGCCCTGGCCGCCTCCGGTCTCCGCTCCTGCCGGTTTGCCCGCGAGGTTGGCGGTCTCCGTCAGGTGGTGGCCAACGATCTGTCCGCCGCCGCCGTGGAGTCGATGAGAAGGAACGTGGAACATAATGACGTCCAGGAGCTGGTGGAACCGCACCAGGGCGATGCCAGGTGAGGAGAGGAGGGGAAAGAATGGATGGCAGGAGAAATGGATCAAATGTCGGAAAGGGACGGGAATAGGATTGCATACAAGTAAGGTATAGAGGCGAATCATTACTGAAGTTCGATGGGATGTGGTCGTGGAAAGAGGAAGATTGGTGGGATATATGAAGGAGGTATGATCGCAAAGCACAGTTAGTAAGGATTGAGGGCGGAAAAGGGCAAGAGTTGGAGCAGACTGCCTGCCTGCCACGAGTATTTTCTTCTGCGGTTTTGTGATATTTACCCGTTTTCTATGAGTGCAAGTACCTCTCCTTTTTGTCCTTCTCAGTTTCTGCAATCGTAAGAAGATCTGACTTCTGATCTGACCTTCACTTCACTCATGTTTCAGTATGTTGATGTACGGGGCGCGGAAGGAGCGGTTCGACGTCATTGACCTGGACCCGTACGGATCGCCGGCTATCTTCCTCGACTCAGCCGTCCAGGCGGTGGCTGATGGTATGGATTCGGAGGGGGGGGGGGGGGGTTGACTTGAAGTTAGATGGAGTTCAGTGTTATGAAATTATTATCCTTTGGAGTGCTTGCGTTTGGGATGGTAGATAAAATGAACATTGTATTACCTTGATATGCCGGATTGTCTTTGTTTCGATGTTTCAGCAGTGGTTAGGTATTATGATTGTCTGGCTGCGAACCTTTCGATTATTTCCATCATGCATGAAGCCCTCTGCTGCTTTCCAGTTTTCTGGGCTTCTTCCGGAACAATTTTTGCCTTTTTATCGACTTATACCACTGTCTCAATAAATAACCACCTCATCCTCTAGTACCTCATCCTCTAACACTCTACCGAATTATCAATGTCTAACTTCACCCTGTCTGTTCCCCTCAGGCGGCGTTCTTCAGGTCACGTGCACAGACCTGGCCATCCTGTGTGGGAACGCACCGGAGACGTGCCACGCGAAGTACGGAGCCATGTCGGTGCGCAGCAAAATGTGCCACGAACTGGTCAGTGGGGGCCCGAGACGGGCCGAGCACGGAATTTAGAGCCAACTACAACCGACAACCGTGCTCTCTATATTGCCGTTCGTAGCTTTTTATCGTCGATTTGTTTGAGAAAGATCTATTTTGGTTGGCTGTTACTGTCGGTAGATTTTTTGAAACAGTGAGTGATGACAAAGGTTAAACTGAAAGCTGCATTTTGTTGTGGCATATCATTTACACATTAGTTTTGAAACTTTTCGGAGTGCGACGTTGAAATTGCTATGTGTAATCGTAACTGATCAATAATCATCTGTGTTAATGCAATTTTATTGGACCTGTCTGTTTTGTACCTTCTATGAACAACTGCTTCTTGTGCCTCTTTCCTTTCTCAGCCACTAGGTACCGACTGAGTCCCCCCCCCCCCCCCCGTTCGTCCACCAGGCGCTGCGTATCGCGCTGCAGTGTGGAGTCACAACGCTTCAACCCTGACCCTCCTGTCCATTCCATCCACCAGGCGCTGCGTATCGCCCTGCAGTGTGTGGAGAGCCACGCCAACCGGTACGGACGCTACATAGAGCCGCTGCTGTCAGTCAGTGCCGACTTCTACATCAGACTGTTTGTCAGGATACACACGTCGGCCGCCAAAGTCAAGCTGTCCGCCAGGTGAGTCAGAGCCCTGAGGTGGTTGGAAGAATGCTTGGTTGAAACGGTTGAAAGGCTTTTACTCACTCAACATGTGAAGTTACATCTATTGCTTCATTGATAATACTTATGATGATTGATGAACGTGTGTTCATCTGTGTCTTACTTTTCGGTGGGTATTGACAGATGCGGCTCTATGCTTGGGCTAGCATATCCTAATTTTTCACCCTTTTGTTGCCAAGCCTGAGCAAATGTTTGTCTCCCTTTCTTGTCCCACGACCAAAGTTCTACTCCCAAGCAAGCTTCGCCTGCATTTGTTCTCCGATAACAGTCCCGTTTCGCTCATTTCCTTTGCAGTGAAGTGTCACCCGATCTGCCCTCCCCAATGAACTATTTTCGTTACTTATTTCAGTAAGCTCTCCAACTGTCTGGTGTGCTCCGGCTGCGACTCGTGGCGTCTCCAGCCGCTCTGTCGGGTGACGTGGAACGGTCCCAACGCCAAGTACTCGCTGCCCGTGCCGCTGGCGGACGGCGACAAGTGTCCGCACTGCGGCTTCGCCACGCATGTGAGTTAGTGAGAATGGTCGTGCTAACTGTGCGCGATTGCGAAGTTAGCGTTTTACGTTTTTTGAGTCATGCATTTGTTTTCTTCCATCATGTGTATTTCCTCTGTATGTATGTTGATTATAAAGTTGTGTGGCATTAGTAAAAACAAACGAATTTGCTTTGTATCCCATAACTATTCAACAGACCTAGATAGGTAGTAGGATGTATGTGTAGTAGTGTGTACTATATTAGCGTGGTTCTCAGTATGCGATCGTTGTATCATGAATTTAGACAATTAATCCCGAGTGTGGCCTTTGTCTTGCCGGATCTCACCCCTTCCCATCCTACTATTTCAGCTGTGTGGACCGCTGTGGAGCGCGCCGCTACACGACGTCGGCTTCGTGACCGAGCTGCTGGAGTCGCTGAAGGAAGGCGAGCTTAACACCTACAAACGCATGGTCGGCGTCCTATCTGTGGTGAGTGCAGCTGTTGCAGGCTGGTGCGGTTATAGCCGTGAAATGACCTCGCCGTCGCTATGCCCTAAATTCCAGCAAGCAAGAAGGCTGGTGCAGATGATTATGTTTTGGTCGTGCTGTGTTTTAAAGTAATGCGAGTTATTTGGTATGTTGAATTTTTTAGGCGTCGACCTCTAAAGTTCTATATAAGGGTATGTCTGCCAAGGAAAGGAAATGCTGTCTTTCCCTGTTCACAATCAAAAGCATTCTTTGCAATACGGTTTCTTGGCTGCCGGTGCGTTCTCTCTAAAAATCGTCACCACGCCATCATCTGTTGCCAGATCCGCGAGGAGTTGCCGGACGTGCCTCTGTACTATGACGCGGGCCGACTGGCCAGTACGTGTCGACTCTCCGTGCCGCCCATGCTGGACCTCAGGTGAGACTGGATAGTGGATACTGCGTAGACCTCATGTGAGAGTGGGGCTGTACCTCAGAAAAAAAAAAAATGGGGACGGGCCATAAGACTGGAAGGGCAAATGGTTCCGTGAACACATAATAGATAGCATTTTGCCGGGTAACGTACAAATTCACTTTCTTTAGGTTATCTCGTACCTAGAGCAAATATTTTCTGTTATATATTCTGATAAAAAGATATTGACTATATCGTCTTCAGGTCGATATAATGACCAACTGACCCACATTTCTCCGCCAGGTCTGCTCTGCTGAACGCCGGCCACCGCGTCTCGGGCTCCCACTGCAACGCCTCCGCCATCAAGACAGACGCGCCGGCCGAGTTTGTGTGGTCTGTGATCCGCGCTTGGGAGGTGCTCCACCCCGCCAAGCGAGAGAACATTCCCGCAGGCAGCCCGGCGGCGGCTCTGCTGGCCAAGCCTCCCCCAGAGGGCGTGAGCTTCGTCCGACATCCTGAGGCGAACCCCAAGTCGCGCGAGCTGCAGCTGAGGAGGTTTCAACAGAACCCCGAGCCGCACTGGGGACCCAAGGCGCGCGCCAAGACCAGGTGAGGATCGGGGACTTGGGGTGCTGGGAGAGGGAGGTAGGAGATGGGCAGTCTGGATGCCATGAGGGGCATGCCTGTGGTGTTTGCTCATCTCGTGCCTGCATTTAAGAAGCACTTTTTTGAAACTATTACTATTATGAAATTCTGAGGAACTTACCACTAATGGAAAACAAGCTGCGAGAAATGTGAGGGAAGGAATGAAACAAAAAACAATCAAACGGCTGGTCATTTTGTTGATTCGTCATGTATTAGTGGTAGGGTTACTAATATTTGAACTCGTGATCGGTCAGTTTTTTTTTGACGCTCCAGCTAGCTTTTTTGGCATGTTCTCATGGTTGGTAGCAACCCTTCTCATGGCTTTAGCTGATGGCCCGATGATCCTGAACGATGGTCTGATTTCGTTCTACGCTGGCATGGATCCTTGTTTGGCGTATCCTAATATCGGTTGGAATGCGTAACGTATACCCCATACCAAGCAAGGAAAGGTGATTTTATTCGTTCCTTCGCTTTCAGTCCTGTCACGCATCTCTCTTTACGAGTCAGTGTATCTTGCCTCCCTGCCAGGTTTCGATTTGGCGTTGCATTTCTCTAGATGGTGATTATTCTTTCATCCCTGAACGATCATGTCAAACTGGGACCGAGCTTAAACAGTTCCTACTTCCTGCAGGGCCGCTACTATCCACACAGATCGTTACCTCGGTGCATCGTCGTGAGCTATTATATCCTTTCAGCATCTCACACGAGGCGATGCAGGCGAAACAGAGTCGAAACCAAGGCAAGAAGAGGAAGCGAAGGGATGGCTCGGCTCCCTCCCCTCCACCCGAAGAGTCTGTGAAAAGAGAGAGGACGGAGGAGGCAGAGGGGAAGACAGAGCCGGAGGATGCGACGACGGATGGAGCGGGGAAGGATTCCACGAGGGGTGATGGGGTGAAGGGGGCCGATAAAATGGAAGTCGTATCATCAGAGTCATGAATACAGCTGGTGAAGAAAACGTATCAGTGTGTCGATTTGTGTGTGTGGCTCGCTTTGGTTTGGAAATCACCTCCTCTAGTTTTAGTTTTCGGTTCTGATCGCAAACAGTTTTAAGAATCAGCCTGATGTATTTCGGAAACTGATTGTGGAATTGTTCTATGATTATCTATGGTCATTTACAATCTAATCATTGAGGTCGGGCATCGAATAGAGGTTAATCTATACCTGTAGCGTGGATCTCCGAATTTAAAGGAGTCTCAGCCTTCACGTCATTGTCCATACTTGGCTTACCAAGAAAAGAAAATGGACTTGCTTATCTTAGATGTTAGTAAAGTAATATCTTTGCCGATCAACCTTACGAGGGAATGCGTTTGCTTACGCTAGGGAGGAATCTTGATTTTTTGTTGTTATAATTCGATATATATATTGATTATTCTATGTTTCTACAATCGCAGAATGTAGAAATGTAACTTATGCTATATTCATCTGAAGATGTGGAACGATATTGTCATGCAGATGAGGGATGATATCGACCCTTTTTCCAGACGGTCTAGAATCCCACGCAGTCATGCTCGCATAGAATGAAGGCAGTATCTATTTGGTCCACTAAGGCCACAGTGTGCTCGCACATATCACCCTTTAGTCGCTTACAGGCACGAGAGGACAGCACGACATGCCACCTTTCCCTCACAAGCGGCGGAACAAAGAACATGTGTTCATCTCGCGTCGCTTCACCTCGCCCATCGCCCACCCCCACTCCAGCGACTGGTAACATTACCATACTCTTGTCGCTCACACCAGGTGAGCCCAGCTCACCCGCTGACATCTCACACCTCACACCAGTACAACCCACAATACGCCCTTCGCGGCTATCACAAAACTCGCCCGTCGGTCGTGCGGGTGGCTCGATGTCGTATCTTTGGAACCAAAACAAGACAGGCAAAAGATATAATTGCTAAATAGAAACTTTTGATAACCTTTGACATTGTATGACATCTGCTCAGTTTTGTTCAGAACATAAATCTCTTGCTAGTCTTTCCGTGTCGTAAAAACTGAATGCACGTTTCAGCGACGTAAAATCAAACCACGCGCACCACCAACCGATCAACCCATCCACCGACTATTTGACCCAGATGACGTCATCGGTGCCCAATGACGTCAGCCGCTCAGAGGCCGAGGAAGTCGCGGACTTCCGGGTACCCGTTGAGAAGTCCCTCGGGGAACTGGGTTCGGTCGGCCTCGCGGAGCAGTTTCTCCAGCTCGGCGTCAGGTCGATCGGTGCAGTCGGCTCGGCTGTAGGCCCAGTTGCATGCCGCGATCTGTTCGTCGTAGACCAGCCTGTGGAAGAGAAAGAATGGGGGTTAGAGATAGCTAGTGTGCGGTGAAATATGGTAAGTTATGCATTGCGCCACGTTGACTTCGTGGTGACTCTCTAGTCTCTAGTCTCAACCATAGAAGCGCACCCTGACTTCGTGGTAGCTCTCTAATCTCAACCGTGCCAATGTTTACCTGACGGCGCAGTTGAATACGTGCAGTGTGAACTTTTCCGACCACGGATCCCAGTAGCACTCGTAGAACTTGTTGCAGTTGGTCGGGTGACGGAACATGCCTGCGAAAGCCACGGAAGTGATCAATTATTCATCGCCTTGGTGATGGTTCGGGGATGTGGCTGATTCGTTTCGGTTATGTCCATATTTTCCCGGTGCGTCTTACCCAGATGCACATAACCCACACAGTCAAGAAAGTTTCATGACACATTACCAACCCAAAGAAACGGTGGCAAGCACAAATCATAGGATGGTCTCATGCCACATGAACTTTCACTCGTCGAAACAATCCCAAATAATCGCAAAGTTTCCCGGAACCCCATCAGATTCACTGACCTGCTCTCTCGCAGATTTCCGGTCCAATCTCGCCCTCCTTGCGTTTGATACCTCCCGGGCCGAACAGATGTTGGCGGAGGAAGTCTAGCAGCTTTCCGGGAGGAGTCGGCTCCCGGTCACGGTCAATCAGACCATCCACCGGTGCGCTGCTGATCTTCAGACCAGCCTCCGGGCGTTTGATGGTCGGTTTCGAGGGCGGTACGCGGACCCCTGCGCCGGAGCCGGCGCCAGAGCCGGGCCCACCGGATGTGGGACCGCCGGAGACTGGTTTCGGTCTACCGGCTCCGGAGACTGGACGCGGTCTTCCAGCCCCAGATACGGGAGTCGGTCGGCCCGACCCTCTCACCGCTCCAGGTCGTCCAGACTCAGATCCGCTTCCGGGTCTTACAGCACCAGACCCGCCTTGAGGTCTTCCCCCAGGTCGTCCGGATGCTCCAGGACCGCCAGCTCCGGTTCCGCTTCCAGGTCTGCCAGATCCTCTCACTCCTGGCCTACCAGATCCACCAGATCCCCCAGGCCCACCTGTCCCGGTTCCAGTTCCAGGCCTTCCAGATCCACCAGACCCTCCCGTACCACCAGCTCCGCTACCGCTTCCAAGTCTGCCAGATCCGCCTACTCCTCCAGGTCTGCCAGAACCTCCAGGACCACCAGCTCCTGTTCCACTTCCAGGTCCACCAGATCCTCCTGGCCTCCCAGATCCCCCAGGGCCACCTGCTCCAGTACCAGTTCCAGGTCCTCCTGGCCCTCCAGGACCACCGGCTCCGGTGTCACTTCCAGGTATTCCACTTCCAGATCCACGTACTCCTCCAGGACCAGCTGCTCCGGTTCCGGTTCCAGGTCTGCTAGATCCTCCAGGTCTTCCGGATACAACAGACCCTCCTGGACCACCATCTCCGCTACCGCTTTCAGGCCTGCCAGATCCGCCTAATCCTCCAGGCCTGCCAGATCCTCCAGGACCACCAGATCCTATTCCGCTTCCAGGTCTGCCAGATCCTCCAGGTCTGCCAGATCCTCCAGGTCTGCCAGATCCTCCAGGTCTACCAGATCCTCCAGGTCTACTAGATCCTCCAGGTCTTCCAGATCCACCAGACTCTCCAGGACCGCCAGCTCCGGCTCCACTTTCAGGCCTTCCAAATCCGCCTACTCCTCCGGGACCACCGGCTTCAGTTCCACTTCCAGGTCTTCCAGATCCGCGTACTCCTCCAGGCCTTCCAGGACCACCTGCTCCAGTTCCAGGTCTTCCAGATCCAATAGACCCTCCTGGTCTTCCAGATCCACCTGCTCCTCCTGGCCCACCAGGTCCTCCAGGACCACCTGCTCCTGTTCCGCTTCCAGGTCTACCAGATCCTCTAGGTCTTCCAGATTTACCAGACCCTCCAGGACTACCAGCTCCGCTGCCACTCTCAGGCCTTCCAGACCCGCCTACTCCTGGCCTGCCAAATCCACCACCGCCTCCAGGACCACCAGACCCAGTTCCACTTCCAGGCTTTCCAGATCCACCAGATCCTCTGGGCCCGCCAGATCCGCCCACTCCTGGTCTTCCAGATCCTCCAGGCCTTCCGGATGCACCAGACCCTCCAGGACCACCAGCTCCAGTTCCGCTGCCAGGTCGACCAGGTCCGCCTATTCTCCCAGGTCTTTCAGACCCAGGCCGCCGCACTCCTGGCTCATCTGTCGGTTCGTTGGGCCTGGTAAAACCAGGAAGTTGAGAGCCGGGTGAGCCACCGAAGACCTGGAAAGCGTCCGGGTCCAGTCCGTCGGGTCTGCGAACCGCGGGGCGAACACGGTCGGGCCTGCTGCTGCCAAATCTATCCGGTGAAGTTGAAGTTGACGGCTGCCTAGAACCGAAAGGTCTGCGTTGGGGGCTTGATGGGCCAGATGGATATGTTGGTGAAGTTCGCGATCCGTCTGGACCCCGGCTTCCCTGGGGGAATCCACCATCAGGTCCTACTCCACCGTCCGGTCCGCTGCTGCCTCTCTGTCCCCCAACTCCTCCAGATCCACCAGCGCCTCCCGGTCTCCCAGATCCGCCCCCGGCGCCTGGTCTTCCAAATCCGCCGCCGGAACCGAGTCTGCCCGATCCTCCTCCGGATCCTGGCCCCCCAACGCCACCACCAACTCCAGGCCTTCCTGATCCGCTTCCAGATCCGGGCTTTCGAACTCTTCCGCCTGAGCCTGGGCTTCCTGATGCCCCAGTTCCGCCACTTCCTCCAGGCCTACCAGACCCTCCACCTGTGCCGGGCTTTCTAGACCCTTCACCTGCTCCAGGTCTTCCAGATCCTCCACCGATTCCAGGTCTTCCAGATCCTGCTCCGGTTCCAGGTCTTCCAGACCCTGTGCTTGTTCTAGGTCTTCCTGACCCTGTGCCTGTTCCAGGCCTTCCAGACCCAGCATCAGATCCAATGCCACTTTCGGGGTCTTCAGAACTTGGCTTTCCGGAAACCTCGTCAGCTTCTTCACTGCCAGATTCAAGTTTACTGCTTGGAACCCTTGCTCCGAAAGGTCTAGGTCGGGGGCTTGATGGACCTGATGGATATGTTGGTGAAATTCGCGATCCATCTGGACCCCGGCTTCCTTGAGGAAATCCACTATCAGGTCCTACTCCACCGTCCGGTCCGCTGGTGCCTCTCTGTCCTCCAACTCCTCCAGATCCACCAGCGGCTCCCGGTCTTCCAGACCCTGTTCCAGGTCTTCCTGCAACTCCACCTGTTCCAGGTCTTCCACGTGTTCCTCCTATTCCGGGTCTTCCTGCAGTTCCACCTGTTCCAGGTCTTCCGCGTGTTCCTCCTGTCCCTGGTCTTCCCAGAGTGCCGGCGCTGCCAGGTCTTCCAGGCCGCCTACTAGTACCTTGCGATCCAGGCCGCCCACCAGTATCCGATGATCCAGGCCGCCCACCAGTACCCTGTGATCCAGGCCGGTCACCAGTACCTGGTGATCCCGGCCGTCCACCAGTACCTGGTGATTGTGGCTTCTCACCAGTACCTGATGATCCTGGTCCGTCGCCACCTTCAGGCCCTCTAACTCCAGTTCCTGTTCCAGGGCCTCCAGATCCGCCACCAGTTCCAGGTCTGCCAGATCCGCTACCTCTCCCAGATCCGCCACCAGTTCCAGGCGCTCCAGTTCCGCCACCTGATCCTGGTCTGCCAAAGTCATCACCCAGCCCAGGTCTTCTAGAACTTCCTCCAATCCCCGGTGTTCCAGAAACAGAACCCGTTCCTGGACTTCCTGGATCTCTGTCCACTCCTGATTCAGGTTTGCGGCTAGGTGTCCTTGATCCAAAAGGTCTGCGTTGGGGACTTGACGGGCCAGATGGATATGTTGGTGAAGTTCGCGATCCGTCTGGACCCCGGCTTCCCTGGGGGAATCCACCATCAGGTCCTACTCCACCGTCCGGTCCGCTGCTGCCTCTCTGTCCCCCAACTCCTCCAGATCCACCAGCAACTCCTGGTCTTCCAGATCCTGTTCCAGGTCTTCCTGCAGTTCCACCTGTTCCAGGTCTTCCGCGTGTTCCTCCTGTTCCGGGTCTTCCTGCCGTTCCAACTATGCCAGGTCTTCCAAGACTGCCGGAACTTCCAGGCCGCCCACCAGTATCAGGCGATCCAGGCCGCCCACCAGTACCAGGCGATCCAGGCCGCCCACCAGTACCAGGTGATCCAGGTCCGTCGCCACCTCTAGGCCCTCCAGATCCAGCTCCTGTTCCAGGGCCTCCGGATCCTCCACCAGTTCCAGGTTTGCCAGATCCGCTACCAGTTCCAGGTCTCCCAGATCCGCCACCAGTTCCAGGCGTTCCAGTTCCCCTACCTGATCCTGGCCTTCCAGATCCATCACCATACCCAGGTCCTCCTGAACCTCTGTCAATTCCTCTGTCCGGTTCAGGCTTGCGGCTTGGTATGGTTGATCCGGTAGGCCTGCGCTGAGGACTTGTTGGGCCAGATGGATATGTTGGTGAAGTTCGCGATCCGTCTGGACCCCGGCTTCCCTGTGGGAATCCTTCATCAGGTCCTACGCCACCGTCCGGTCCGCTGCTGCCTCTCTGTCCCCCAACTCCTCCAGCGCCTCCCGGTCTTCCGGATCCTGTTCTAGGTCCTCCTGCAGTTCCACCTGTTCCAGGTCTTCCGCGTTTTCCTCCTATTCCGGGTCTTCCTGCAGATCCACCTGTTCCAGGTCTTCCGCGTGTTCCTCCTGTTCCGGGTCTTCCTGCTGTTCCAACTGTGCCAGGTCTTCCCAGAGTGCCGGGGCTGCCAGGTCTTCCAGTACGTCCACCACTACCTGGTGATCCAGGCTGCCCACCAGTACCTGGTGATCCAGGTCCGTCGCCACCTCTAGGCCCTCCAGATCCAGCTCCTGTTCCAGGGCCTCCGGATCCGCCACCAGTTCCAGGTCTTCCAGCTCCGCCGCCAGTTCCAGGCGTTCCAGGTCCGCCACCTGATCCTGGGCTTCCAGACCCTCCTCCAGATCCACTTCCTCGAGAGCCTGCACCATCTCCTGAGGGGTATGTTGGTGAAGTTCGCGACCCGTCTGGACCCCGGCTTCCTTGGGGAAATCCGCCATCAGGTCCTACGCCACCGTCCGGTCCGCTGCTGCCTCTCTGTCCCCCAACTCCTCCAGATCCACCAGCGCCTCCCGGCCTTCCGGATCCTGTTCCAGGTCTTCCTGCAGTTCCACCTGTTCCAGGTCTTCCGCGTGTTCCTCCTATTCCGGGTCTTCCTGCAGTTCCACCTGTTCCAGGTCTTCCGCGTGTTCCTCCTGTTCCGGGTCTTCCTGCTGTTCCAACTGTGCCAGGTCTTCTCAGAGTGCCAGGGCTGCCAGGTCTTCCAGGACGTCCACCAGTACCTGGTGATCCAGGACCTTCGCCACCTCCAGGCCCTCCAGCTCCAGCTCCTGTTCCAGGGCCTCCAGATCCGCCACCAGTTCCAGGTCTTCCAGCTCCGCCGCCAGTTCCAGGCGTTCCAGTTCCGCCACCTGATCCTGGGCTCCCAGACCCTCCTCCAGATCCACTTCCTCGAGAGCCTGCACCATCTCCTGAGGGGTATGTTGGTGGAGTTCGCGACCCGTCTGGACCCCGGCTTCCTTGGGGAAATCCGCCATCAGGTCCTACGCCACCGTCCGGTCCGCTGCTGCCTCTCTGTCCCCCAACTCCTCCAGATCCACCAGCGCCTCCCGGTCTTCCGGATCCTGTTCCAGGTCTTCCTGCAGTTCCACCTGTTCCAGGTCTTCCGCGTGTTCCTCCTATTCCGGGTCTTCCTGCAGTTCCACCTGTTCCAGGTCTTCCGCGTGTTCCTCCTGTTCCGGGTCTTCCTGCTGTTCCAACTGTGCCAGGTCTTCCCAGAGTGCCAGGGCTACCAGGTCTTCCAGGACGTCCACCAGTACCTGGTGATCCAGGCGGCCCACCAGTACCTGGTGATCCAGGACCTTCGCCACTTCCAGGCCCTCCAGCTCCAGCTCCTGTTCCAGGGCCTCCAGATCCGCCACCAGTTCCAGGTCTTCCAGCTCCGCCGCCAGTTCCAGGCGTTCCAGGTCCGCCACCTGATCCTGGGCTTCCAGACCCTCCTCCAGATCCACTTCCTCGAGAGCCTGCACCATCTCCTGAGGGGTATGTTGGTGAAGTTCGCGACCCGTCTGGACCCCGGCTTCCTTGGGGAAATCCGCCATCAGGTCCTACGCCACCGTCCGGTCCGCTGCTGCCTCTCTGTCCCCCAACTCCTCCAGATCCACCAGCGCCTCCCGGCCTTCCGGATCCTGTTCCAGGTCTTCCTGCAGTTCCACCTGTTCCAGGTCTTCCGCGTGTTCCTCCTATTCCGGGTCTTCCTACAGTTCCACCTGTTCCAGGTCTTCCGCGTGTTCCTCCTGTTCCGGGTCTTCCTGCTGTTCCAACTGTGCCAGGTCTTCCCAGAGTGCCAGGGCTGCCAGGTCTTCCAGGACGTCCACCAGTACCTGGTGATCCAGGACCTTCGCCACCTCCAGGCCCTCCAGCTCCTGTTCCAGGGCCTCCAGATCCGCCACCAGTTCCAGGTCTTCCAGCTCCGCCGCCAGTTCCAGGCGTTCCAGTTCCGCCACCTGATCCTGGACTCCCAGACCCTCCTCCAGATCCACTTCCTCGAGAGCCTGCACCATCTCCTGAGGGGTATGTTGGTGGAGTTCGCGACCCGTCTGGACCCCGGCTTCCTTGGGGAAATCCGCCATCAGGTCCTACGCCACCGTCCGGTCCGCTGCTGCCTCTCTGTCCCCCAACTCCTCCAGATCCACCAGCGCCTCCCGGTCTTCCGGATCCTGTTCCAGGTCTTCCTGCAGTTCCACCTGTTCCAGGTCTTCCGCGTGTTCCTCCTATTCCGGGTCTTCCTGCAGTTCCACCTGTTCCAGGTCTTCCGCGTGTTCCTCCTGTTCCGGGTCTTCCTGCTGTTCCAACTGTGCCAGGTCTTCCCAGAGTGCCAGGGCTACCAGGTCTTCCAGGACGTCCACCAGTACCTGGTGATCCAGGCGGCCCACCAGTACCTGGTGATCCAGGACCTTCGCCACTTCCAGGCCCTCCAGCTCCAGCTCCTGTTCCAGGGCCTCCAGATCCGCCACCAGTTCCAGGTCTTCCAGCTCCGCCGCCAGTTCCAGGCGTTCCAGTTCCGCCACCTGATCCTGGGCTTCCAGACCCACTTCCTCGAGAGCCTGCACCATCTCCTGAGGGGTATGTTGGTGAAGTTCGCGACCCGTCTGGACCCCGGCTTCCTTGGGGAAATCCGCCATCAGGTCCTACGCCACCGTCCGGTCCGCTGCTGCCTCTCTGTCCCCCAACTCCTCCAGGTCCACCAGCGCCTCCCGGTCTTCCAGACCCTGTGCCAGGTCTTCCTGCAGTTCCACCCGTTCCAGGTCTTCCGCGTGTTCCACCTGTTCCGGTTCTTCCTGCTGTCCCAACTGTGCCCGGTCTTCCCAGAGTGCCGGGGCTGCCAGGTCTTCCAGGACGTCCACCAGTACCCGGTGATCCAGGCCGCCCAACAGTACCGGACGATCCAGGTCCCTCGCCAGCTCCAGGAGTTCCAGAACCATCCCCTCCACCTTGGCCTCCAGATCCTATACCAAAGCCAGGTCTTCCCGCTCCATCACCCGATCCTGGTTTCCCGGATCCGCCACCGAATCCAGGTCTTCCAGATCCCTCGCCAGCTTCTGGCCTTCCAAGGGGACCAGATGATCCTGAAGGATACTGTGGGGAACTACCACTAGGTCCAGCCTGACCTTCGGGAAATCCTCCGTCTGGACCACTGCCTCCAACTTGTCCTGCCACGTCTGGTCCGGGCGATGTACCTGGCGTTCCTGGTCTCCCTGAAGCCCCAGTAGTTCTTGTTGTTCCTGGGCTATCTGGAGTCCCACCAGTTCCGGCTGTTCCTGGCCTTCCTGGTCGGCCTGGCGTCCCACCTGTTCCAGGTGTTCCTGGCCTTCCTGGAGTCCCACTTGTTCCTTGTGTTTCTGGTCTTCCTGAAATCCCGCCAATTCCTGGTGTTCCTGGTAGTCCCGGTCGGCCTAGAGTCCCGCTTGTTCCTGATGTTCCTGGCCTTCCTGAAATCCGGCCAGTTCCTGGTCGCCCAGGACGGCCTAGAGTCCCGCTTGTTCCTGGCCTTCCTGGAGTCCCACCAGTTCCCGCTGTTCCTGGTCTTCCTGGTCGGCCTGGAGTCCCACCTGTTCCCGGTGTCCCTGGCGTTCCTAGAGTCCCGCTTGTTCCTGGTTTTCCTGGCCTTCCTGAAATCCCGCCAGTTCCTGGTGTTCCTGGTCGCCTAGGACGGCCTAAGGTCCCGCTTGTTCCTGGTGTTCCTGGAGTTCCACCCATCCCTGGTGTTCCTGGCCTTCCTGGTCGGCCTGGAGTCCCATCTGTTCCCGGTGTCCCTGGCGTTCCTAGAGTCTCGCTTGTTCCTGTTGTTCCTGGTGTTCCTGAAATCCCGCCAGTTCCTGGTGTTCCTGGTCGCCCAGGACGGCCTAGATTCCCGCTTGTTCCTGGTGTTCCAGGAGTCCCGCCAGTTCCTGCTGTTCCTGGCCGGTCTGGAGTCCCAGCTGTTCCCGGTGTCCCTGCCCTTCCTAGAGTCCCACTTGTTCCTTGTGTTCCTGGTCTTCCTGAAATCGTACCAGCTCCAGTTGTTCCTGGTCGCCTAGGGCGGCCTAGAATCCCGCTTGTTCCTGGTGTTCCTGGCTTTCCTGAAACTCCGCTGATTTCTGATGTTCCTGGTCGTCCAGGTCGGCTTTGACCCCCGCCTGTTCCTGGTGTACTTGGGACGCCACTTATTCCTTGTGTGTCTGGTCTTCCTGAAATCCCACTAGCTCCTGTTGATTCTAGACTTCCAGGCCTTCCTGAAACGCCTGTTCCGGGTCTCCGCGAAGAGTCCACGCTACCAGGTCGTCTTCCAGCGTCTGTTGTGGCGGGTTGTATGCCAGTGGTCGATGTTCCAGATGTTCCGAAAATCCCGGTGTCTTGTATGCCAGGTTCTTGACCAGCAGCGATTAGAGACGGACCCCTGAAAGTATCCGCCGGGCCAGCGCCTGCTCGCGTTGGCTGTTTCGACTCCTCCGTTGGTGTGACTCCAACTGGAGAAGGTGCCTCGGCGATGCCAGCTGGACCAGGTACGGATATCGAAGGCACTTCAATGTCCGTTTTGCCAGGGTCTGGTAAGGAAGACACTGTGAGCGCTTCATCAGGACTAGCTCCAGGCAGCGAGGGCACATTGAAGATGCTCGCTGGCCCAGCTCCCTCTCTCGATGGTGTTCTAGCGCCAGCTGTTGGACCAACTGCAGGTTCGGACGGCAGACTGAAGATGCCTCCGGCGCCCGTTTTCGTCGCTGGCACCTCCTGTCCGACACTCTTGGGTCCCTCTTCAAACTCTATCGTCGGTGGCAGATAGGAGTAGCCGCGTTTCTTTCTGGACAGCACCTGTTGGTCTCCCTCAGCACGTGACTCCACGTTCAGCGACGCTCCGGTCAGCGCTGACCAGGCGCTGGACAGCATGGAACCCACCGAGCTGACGATGGCCGCCACGAATCCGTTCTCACTCAGCGATGCGTGCCTTCCGGCCGGCGAGTCCGGCTTGTCGTGACGTCGCTCGAACTCGCCAAGCTCGTCTGTGAAACGTCTCAGCTCAGTGGGTGCCTCGGCCACGCTTGCGATGGTACGCAGCTCGCGCGGAAGCTTGCCGTCGGCCATCGGCGGTGCAACGGTGACGGCAGCCTCGCAGTGCGGGACCAGCCAGGCCCAGGTGCACGTCAGGCTCTCCTCGTGGTATCCGAGTCCGTACGGGCACTTGAACTCGAACTTAGTGAACGTGCCGTTTCCGTAGTAGTCGCGACAAAGGTAGAAGTACTTGCAGTTGGTGGGATCGGCGAAGTACCCATCGTCGAGGCAGGGGGCGTCTGACCGGGCCACTGCCGGTACTTCGGTGTCAGAGTCCTCGTCATCCTGGCAGGGCTCGGTGGCTGACGGCCAGGTGCAGATTTCCCACCTGAGAAAGCAAAGAGCAAAGTGTGACCCAGGCGAAACGTGGCTTTCTTATTCAGTTTGGCAAATAGATGTTAATACATGCAGGGTAGGGTAAATGCATCTGCTGCTAATTCAAATATCCATGGAACCCAGTCATTCCTTTCTGTCACTTATATCTTCACTTCCAATCAGCTTCTTATCTCACCTGTCATCAAACAGCCATCCGGAAGGACAGCGGTAGTGCAGCTCCAGACCACCCTCGCCATCGGAGTCTTTCAAGCACCTTCGGTACTCCCCGCAGCGAACGTTGCTCCTGAAGTACCCCTGGTCCCGACAGGAGGACACCCTGGTGACCTCTCGCACGGGCCCTGCCCCAGCGCGGAGCGCTCTCCATCCTGGTGATCGGAAATCGGCCTCTTTCGGTGTGACGCTCTCCTCGTCAAGCGCGAGGAGTTCCTGAAGCTCAGCCTGCAGCTCGTCGCTGGAGAGGTCGGCAAGACGGTGCTGCCATCCAGCGGCAGTCTCGGAAAGTCGATCTTCGCCGCAGTCGGCGTCATTGTCGATGGAGTCCAGAGCGATACCACCGAGACCACGCAGAGCGGCATATTGGGTCTGTGAAGGCAACAACGAGTCGTGAGCGATGATTGAGTGGAAGTGAGGCGGAGGTAAACGGATAGCGTCGAGACGAATTACTGGAGAAGAAAATAGTTTGAAAGTATTTGCGTTATGTACAGGGTGTCTCAAAAGTTCGTTCACAGGTACCAGCCATGCTTTTTTGTCAATAATTCTGAATCAACAAGAAATTAACAGTCGAAATTTTGCATGGGCATTGGTGACAACCTTCCTCAAGCAGTCTCATTGTTTTCAAGTGCATTCGACCCTTCATGAGCTCACAAAAAGGGTTCACCTCTGACCATGGGTCAGGCACGAAAATGTAGGTTGCAAAGTCGGGTATGTTGTGAAACTCTCTGTTTCAGGAGTAATGAGAATGGTTAAGTCGGAAATGACACATGGCTAAGTGTCGGCGAGGATGAGTGCAACATGATGATCATCTCATAAAAACGGTGGCTAAAATTTTTGAAGGACGAAACCATGCGAGACTAACGGCGTTTTGAACGACCCTCGCACGACAGCAGACTCGTGTTCCGGAAAGTAGCTGAAAATGCGGTCATAACTATTGAAAACTGGCAAGAAGGTCGCAGACAGAGGTTACCCATTTTCAAAAAGTGCAGGTCATCGTAAAATAAAGACAAATTATAATTTAAAATTGTTTATAATATCTATAACGCTAATTTTTGGGGACAATAACACAAAAATCGTCAATGCCAAGGACACCTGACCCTCCAAAAGTGTCAGTTATTGTAAAATTTTATCTAACGAAGTTTTAAGAGGCAGATCTGCAGCGAATAATTTTCTTTTAAACACAAAATCCCGATAAAACCACACGATGGACAGGTTTGGGCCGTTAACAAAGCAGAACATCTCCCGAGGAAAACACTCCGCAACCGAGCGAAGGTCTTGGCATGGGGAATGACGAGCGCTTGGAATTTGCAAAATTTGCACAATGTGTCTGAGAAACAGACGTCCGACACATTCTGCTACCATATGATGCGAAAAATTTACTCCTGGCACTTCCCCTTCGTTCAGGACTGGGGTCGTTTTGAAAAGGAAAATGGCGCTTGGGATGTCGGCGCCAGTCATTCATGAAGGAGTTAGCGCCAGAGAATGCCTACAAAATACTCAAGAATGGTGTCGATGCAAGCTGTCGGCTTTCAGGGAAAATCAGATGTTGCCGGGGAGCTAGTCAAAACTAAATCCGACGCAGAAACTGCAGGGGATTCCCCTGCAAGAGCTTGAAAGCTGGTAACCTTTTATCAGCCTCCGGCAGCTGACGGAGCAACAAAAATCGGTATGGGCAAATATTTTTGGAGATACAGCAAAGGGGTTGGTTTCCAACCTTCTTAATCAGTTGTCAAAGCATGCATATTTGTCTAGTGTACACACAGACACCAAAACCTTATACTTTTGACCGGTTCTTATATGCTTTATTGGCATGGGAAATGTGTGAACGAACTTTTGAGACACCCTGTAATAGCTTTGTAGCTGAAACTTTTAGGAAACATCTTCGCACTCAAGCCAGCAGCTGTGATTCAAATAAACAGACCATACCGTTTGTCACGCTCTCCCGTCTTACCTTGACTGCGACGCTGAGCTCGTCTTCGTAAGCCACCCAGGACAGATAGTGGTAGGCGTATGGCGCCGTCATATCGTCGTTACGATCCTCCAGCCAGTCCGGCGTGAACATGTTGCACATCTGCGGGGAGAGAATCGTACCTATGTGATGAGGTGCCGTGAAGTGGTTCGATGTGAAAGTGACGTGGGGTAGATTGGAGAGGTATGCGAGTTATCGGATGATAGGGGCATGGATATCGGTTGAGGATGGAAGTGCAACGGCAGCTATGGCAAAGACTGTGGTGAGGTCATATGTGAGGTTACGTGTATGTTGATGGTGATTGAGGCTCGGTCGTTACTCTCGTTTTACATTGGTTTCGAAGAAGTTTTGGAGGTCTGGTGCCTAAAACATAGGTGGAAATGTTTCTCTTGATAAATCTCAGCCTCTTTGTGATTGACCATTCGACGCTAAAAGGCTTCGTTGGGCTTCCGTGATATCCCAAAACTAGCTGTCAAATATATGCCAAAGGCATTTCTCACCATCTCTTGATTCCACACGAAATGAAGCACACTCACCTCCTTCCTGGACAGTTTTTCGGTTCCAGGCAGGGCGGGCGAGCCGGGGGATGTGACGTGAGTCTGCTGCAACTGGTACATGTAGCCGTAGGAGGGTATCGTCATCACCAGCTTCTCCGCTGGAGCTCCCAGCGAGATGAGGACGTCCAGCAGCGCATCCTGACGGAGACAAATGAGACTATTTAGTGAATCTTCCTGGTGCAACGGGACCTGTTGTACGATGTCAAACATTGGGTCAGATGCGAAAAAGTGGGTGCGGACTAGAAGACGCCTGGAAGAAGTGACAGCTGGGTCTGGTAAGCTGAATATCATAAGCTGTAGCAAGTTTATTTTTGCTTTTCCATGCTCAGCGGCGTCTTTCACTACGCATGTTCCATTCGCTCCATCCTGACCTTCTCCACGTTATGATTAACGCCCATTGCCCATGCCAGCATCCTGCTCCTCCCCACTTACCACACTTTCCGCCTGCGCTCCGTCTCCCATCAGAGGCGCCAGCTGAGCCGTCTCTGGCCGGTCACGTGACTCAGCCGGGGGCGTGGCCAGTATCAGTCGGTCGGTCAGCTGACTGAGGTCGCTGAGGTCACCGATCGCAGTCAGCTGATTGGCCTCCGCCGGAAGTCGGACGAGTAGCTGGTCTGTGGTCAGCGGACTGAGTGCCTGAGAACAGTAGGGAAGGGAAGAGTGAGAATGGTAGGAATGAAGAAATGAGAGAAAGAGGTAAATAACCAAATGAGAATGGGAAACTTATGCTGCCTACGGAGGGTAGGTACTTGTTTCCTTGGATATTTTCAGAAGTTAGCATGGAACATTGAAGAAGTTTCCACCATCACAGCCATTTATTATTTTTGTCATCCGTTGAAATGTTCGGATCCTTCTCAAGCCGACCTTACGCTCCATACCTTGAGGAGTTTCTCCAAATTGCGTTTGTCCTTTGAGCTGGAGATCCACGAGGCGTCCACTTCCACGCCCTCTGCGGCCACGTCCTTCATGGTCTGTTTGACACTGTCGACCAAGTTGTCGAGGTCGGTGCTAGATGTCACCAGCTGTGCCAGTCGTCCGGATGCTAGATCCGAGCCGATAGAGAGGGCTCTCCTGAGCCCGGCAGGGCTCTCGGCTGACACGGACTCAACATCTGAAAGAAAAGGTTGGAAAGTGTTAGATTAATGTCAGCCACTTGTTTGGCAATTCTGGAAAAGGTTTCGATGTTATTTGTGTGTCGTATTAAGGGCTGATTCAGAACACCTTGACGACTCAGATGTGTTTTTTCCGAGATGGCGAAATTAGCTGTGATTATTTGTTTTTGTTGATATTGAAGAGATTGATGTTGAATAGTTAGTTATTCGTAGAGGTAGAGCAGATAGCTACATTGCCTCCGTCCTTCCATTGGCCTATTCGCAGTGGAAAATGAGTCCGGTGCTTCAATTGTCTGAATCCAATAATGTGTGTTCTGTCTGAGCGCACCTTTAATTAATCCCTGAACGCTATCAGGGAGGGTAAATCCCGTTTCACGTAGGGCGTCAGGATAATATGTGCTCACTTAGGGATCCCGTACATTAGCCAGATCATGTGATAGTAAGTGGCCCGTCTGAGCTGTTGAGCGCTGAAATAATCCTAGCAGCTTAGCTGTACTTATTCCTTCTCGTCTAGCTACTTTGGAACGTAGTGACCGAATTACGCACTAGGCAAGTAGGCATATGCTGTGTTGCTATAATTATCTCTAACTGTAATATAATGGATACCGATAGTTACTCTTACGTCACATAATGCCTAGGCAGTCAACAATTCTTGTAGCGGGAAAGTGGTGTAAGTATTTTGCCGCTGTCTTGCCACATCGGGCTGTGATTCTTTTTCAAATTTCTTTTGGTGCCTGTTTCAGTGTCTTCGAATAATATCCACGAATTTAGAACGGCATAAGCCAGCTTCTGACTGAGTTTCAGTGAAAAACAGTCTGAAAATATACAGGTCACGTCATAAAACACCGCGAACGCTGATATGCTAACGCCTAAGTGCACACTGCTGTCGATTGACCAGATCTCGAAAACATTTCTCAGGATGATGTGGCTAAAGCCGAATGGCCTTGGCTTGTTTATGTCGTAGTTATTGCTGCAAATGATCACCAATACACCCAACTTCTAGCGGCTTAGAAGAGTGCTCAAATCATGTTTGATAGCTTGGGCCAATAACAGGGTATATTTCTGATGCAGTGTAAGAGAATCGGCTGGAGAAGGAAGGTCAAACGCAACCATACAAAAACATACTCATATTCGTGGACAGCCTGAGACCTTTCAAATCGATTTACCAGCTGGAAAATGATGCTTGAGAAGTGAAAAGCTTCATTTTTGCCCAAATGCGTTCGAATTCGCCTTTGCAGTGCAATCAGGTATTTCGATTAAAAAATAGCGGCACCAATGCAACCGTTATCAATTCAGCTGGTGGTCGATATGTCATTATCAATCCATCGTGCTTACTCATCTGACAACAAATATGAGCGATCCTTGCATGACCACTGTCGAGCTACATGTCCTGTTGCTGTAACGGTAACTTCAGTCTCCTTTCTATAGACACTTGTCTCACAGTCGATAGATTTATGGACCCCGCCGAGACATGCTGTGGGTTGAACCGGCCAGTTGCAATATCGTATTATCCGCTGCGGTTCTTGATGTTATGTGGTTGTAAAAGTCGTATATGCGGCTCATATGACCCTCTCCTGCAGATTTAGGGTTGATGTTGATGCCAAGAAAAAGAACAACGGAGACTCCCTTTCTCCCATGCGACTCCAGGAAGGAAAATTGTCGGAAATGTTCCACTCTGTCCGAAGATAATATTCTCCTCTCTTTCTATATCGGTCTCTCTCCTCTCTCCCTCTCTCTCTCTCTCTCTCTCTCTCTCTCTCTCTCTCTCTCTCTCTCTCTCTCTCTCTCTCTCTCCATCTCCCCTTTCTCCCGCTCTTCCTGTAAGTCACCCACTCTTATAGTCACTCGCGTCTCCTCCCCCGTACGCCTCCCTCTGTCGGTTTCCATCCCTCTCTACGCCTCTCCCCTACCTGTCCGCCCCCGGTATGCCGTCATCAATAGCCGTCTTAGTGCTCAGTGCTGGAGCGGACCTACAGTTCCCAGAAGTTGTGTGGGGTCCGTCTGTTCCCCGCTCAACAATAAGCCATGCCCACCCGTTACGCTGGGCAGACTATGGACGGGTCATGGATCAGTGTTTGGTCGGGAGGTATGCCGCTTTTAGGATGCCGAGGGTATGGCAGGGAATGCTGATGGCACATTAAGTGAGAGGGAAGAGATCAGGAGAGAAGGGAAGGGATGGAGACGGATATGAGAGAGTCGAGAGAGAGAGAGAGAGAGAGAGAGAGAGAGAGAGAGAGAGAGAGAGAGAGAGAGAGAGAGAGAGAGAGAGAGAGAGAGAGAGAGAGAGAGAGAGAGAGAGAGAGAGAGACGAAGAGCAGGAAGGCTGAGAAGAGAGGGAAGGAGGTATAGGTATAGGTATATGAAAAGGATAAAGGGCTAGGTAGATGAAAGGCAGGGAGGAAATAAAAGAGAGATGGAGATAGATCATATTCATCACCGGTGAGCGATACCTGTAAAGAATCTCTTCGTCGCATGCAGCTAGGTAGGCGTGGGTAAGCTAAAGTCACTTAAAGTTGAGATTTGTGAGTTACGATCATTGCTATTCACTCCATACTTTCCGTTACCAGTTTCCAGCGCATTAGACGTGCCTGGTATGCCTTTGCACCCAGGTGTGTCTCCTGTGTGTCCGGTTTGGGCATCTGTTTGGTCGCTCTCATCACGGATAAGCACAACTTGTCTGTCACATAAATATCCTATATTAGGCTGATAATTGCCCAACCGATCTAAGATAGCTTATCAATGCGGACGGTCAGCGTTTTAGCTGGCTTTCTTCAGCCATCCGGGATCGTTTATAAATACATATTTATGGTTGAGAATTGGTTGGTATGGTTCCATCCGAAGTCTAAATGATAAGACTGTGAACAAAGTTTTACTCTGCACAATGCCATTAGACATACTGTCGTGGCGTGCATTGAGACGCTAAAAGAACCTACATAAAACAGCGTGTGTAGTTCACTATAGTCTGTTCCATACCAAGATTGCGGTCGGAGTTTTTTTTCGGCAGTTCTCTGATCTCTCCTCCATTCAGTAAGTTGCGTAATTTGAATGTGAGAGTGTGTGTACAAAAATCACGCACTACTTTCGGCAGGGCAGTTCGGCCGCAAACTTGACATGGAACAGACTATATCCAATATCCATCGACCTCCGGAGGCTGCCCGTCAACCTGTCATTGTCAGCTCATCATGTGCCGTGTGTCAAACCCCAGCGGGTCATCTCATGACCCAGCGTGTCATATCAGGTTAACGCCGGCACGACACATGCGAGATGACTCGATGACACTCGTTCAGTCTTCTGTTCAGCAACTGTTGCATCACATGCTCACGTGCCTAACGGCTGTCCGAGCCGGTTGCCATTAGTTACGGTGTTTGGACTCAAATCGCCGCGACAGCAGAGGCGGGCGGAAGAGGGACGGTTGCGTGTCGGTACGCCTGATTGACTGGATCAGTCACGTTTGACCTGATTGGCTCGTGCACCTAAAAGCCAGAGCTCGCAACAGCTAGCGACAGCTTAAGTGCTGTTGCTAATTGCTATCTGCGTGAAAATGCGATTTTTTAGAACCCTAGCAACAGGGGTGCGGGAACTACGTTCAGACTGGGGGGACACACCATAATAGAGATCAACCTAGGGTACCCCCAAATCAAGTTTCTCACCGGTTTTAGGCCACTTATTTTTCATCCCTTCGCTTTTTCAACAAAAAAAAAAACATTTGCCAAAAAAGTTTGGTATTCCGTCTCAAAGCTGTGGGGGCATCGCCCCCACGGCCCCAGAGTTGGGGGGGGCAAGCTGCCCCCACTGCCCCCCCCCCCCCCGGCTCCCGCGCTTATGCCTAGCAACCAATGCTAACAGCATTTTTTTAGAGTTTTGGCTTGCGCTGTGATCTTCATCTCTTTTTCTCGTAAACACCTTCGCTACAGGTATATAGGTACCTATACGTGTATTTCATACCTGTTCTCTTGACTACGTTGAATACCGTTAGATCCGCCGAGCAACAGCACACTCATGAATGAGTTATGCAAAAGTTACCTCGCAATAACTTCCATTCACTCATTCTAAGAGCCCACCAATAAGCACATCTCAATAGTCCATATCTTTCGCTGTCGCGTACGGCGCTTTTAAGTCGCATTATGTGATTAACCTTTGATCACCTCTCGCACCCGACCAGACCTTGACACCGGCTTTAACCCACACATCTGGGTCGGCTGACCATAGTCGCCGGCGGCTCTTGAAACCAGTGACGTCATAAAATCCACCAACGAACACCACTGACGTCATTATACTAAGCATCCGCTCTGTGAGTCAGCTTACAAGAGTCTAATGATTAGCTGCTCATTACGGGCCTGTGCTAATAATGGGGATGGGGATAAGCTGAAGCTGATGCTTCGTTTGGAAATTTTATCGGAGTGTGGCGACGTTAATGCAGAGTTCTCGTGGAGTTAGCCGCGTGCAGCGCGTCGTAACGGATCACGAAGAACTCATTGTCATTGTCAGCATTACCAAAGTCATACCGAATATGCCATTAACGCTGTTGTCATGGAACGCCGTCAGAGAAGTCTATCAATTTCAGAAACATTGTGACTGAGCATGAAGTATCATAATTATCATCTGCTAATGTTCCATAGATGCTGGTTATGATGTGTCACGTGAAAAGGAGAAGCTATATCGTTATCAGATAGACAACGATTTCCCCATTTCCCAGGCATTTTCCCCATCTTCGGTACGTCTTCCCTATCCCTAAAGGTCTACGATGAGACAGTGGCGCATAGCAACTGAAATCTCACAAATTATTCAAATCCCCTTCCTAAGCCAGTGGGCAATCATCCTACCCATCCATTATGTTCAGATGTTGACCATATCTGACGATCCAAGTCATGACATTAGCGAGGTACCGTTTGATATTTGCTATGTGGCTAATGTTTGTCTGCTCGCTGTCAGAATGGTCGGCGATGTTGTGGTGGAATAAGCTGGATATTCCGGGGTCGACTAACAAAGGTCTCTGTTCTTATAGCCATTTTTACAAGCAGGTCTGTGATAGGAGATTGCCATGAAGGTGGAGGAATTTGTAAATGGTGAAGGGGAGACGTTCTTTGCAGTGCTTGTCGGGGTGCGGGACGATTGTTGAATTTCGGGGGGTGGGGGAATAATGATCGCTCGGAACGGTAGAAGAGAGGCGAGAGAAGCAGAGAGGGAGAGAGAAAGAGAGAGAGAGAGAGAGAGAGAGAGAGAGAGAGAGAGAGAGAGAGAGAGAGAGAGAGAGAGAGAGAGAGAGAGAGAGAGAGAGAGAGAGAGAGAGAGAGAGAGAGAGAGAGAGATGAGATAATGAGGAGCTCTTGGTGGTACTGGCATTTATTTGTTGCTGTCAACCGTAGAGTTTTTGGACTGCTACCACCGGAAATCAGAGTTTGGTGAAGTTCATAACTGAACCCAACCTCTAACTTCACTCTGAGCCTGCAGCCTTCAGCAGACCCATTCGATCTACTACATCGGCCAGCTGTCATATGTCCATATTGCCCACATCCGCCACAATCTGTCAACGATGACAGCTGTAGGAACCCCTGTCTGGAAATCCCTCCTTCACTTCAGACCTCCGACTCCCATCCTAGCCCTACCCTGACAACGTCTCGCAGCCAAGCCTTGGTGCGCAAACAAAATTTGCATGGTGTAGCAATGAAGTGATATTTCTGCTTAGCAAGGTCATCTGACAAGCAGATGTTGGTATTATTATGATGTGGGAGCTGGATGAAACCGGTCTGAAATCGACGTCTTTTGGGATTGATCTGTTATCGATACTTAGGTTCCGGCGTTTATAAACGACTGTTGGATTTTTGACGGACGTATCCTCGGTATGATGTATTTGGTTGATGTGATAGATAGGACTTAATATTTTTTTACAATTAGTTAATGCGTGAAATTGATGGTCGTCTAACTCTAATCTGTATGCTTGTTAGTAACAAAAATAATGACGTAAAATACAAATATCATCATCTTTTTCAGAGATATCTCATTACAGAGCTCACGTCATCGCCACGCGTCGCTAGCCCCCCCCCCCCCCCTCATGCGTCACGCCTTAATTAGCGACTTAGCATTGTTAGGGTGGCAGTGCAGCCGGATCTCCATGGCCCTGCAGTAGGACGAACATTTATCGCCGCTTCTCAGACCAGCCACGGGCCTGTAGCTGATCTAAGCTCTTGTTAGTGTACGATGGAGCTGCCAGCGAGGCTGCTGTTGTTTTGCAGGCTCTATGCATTGTATTTGGAGGTCTCAGCTTCTTTGGTTTATCCTGTAGGTGCCTAAGTAGCGACCTTCATTTTCACGGCCCTCTTCTTGACAATGAGCGGGTGAAAATCCTAGTGCGAACCATTTCTATTAGTTATCCATGGTTCTCCTTCTCCCTTTTATCCTGTTTTATTTCTCTGCCTTTCTTGTTCTTACTCTATCTACCTTTCTCTCCCCTCTATCTCTTCCCCCTTTCCCATCTCCAAACCACCCGTCCAACCCCCATGACCCTATCCCCAGAACAGTCACCATTCTCGCCCTACCCTATCCGTTCCTGTTCTCTCATGCAGTCTCCTGCCGCCTCAGGCGGTTCCACCGAGTGCCGGTCACTCCGAGTGTCTCGCGAGTGCCGCGGGCCAATCACCTGCTGGTGCAGTTCGACTGGTGAGCACCTCCACTGATTTAGGTGTATCCGGCCACTGAGCCTGCGGAGACGACCGTGCCAGGCGGTGGGTGCCCCCAGGTGGATAGGAGAGATGTTTGAGATGACCTACACTGGTGTGGGTCCGGGGACGGATCTTATGTTAATTTATGTCACGTTAAGTTACGTTGATGTTTTGGGTGAAGTTTGGCTGAAGCCTGAGTTCTGTTAAGTGACGTTAACTTACCCATGCATTTGTTTGCCCATTTGTTTGTCCACCGGTGTTCTTGAATGGCAATAAGTATGTACGAGTAGTTAGTAGGTATATTGGTTATCCCAACGGAAAACTGCAAAATACGACGTGAGAGGAAAATAATTCCCCCTAGGTAATCATGTCCACATGCTTCTGAACAAAATCTAGATAAAGGCAATGCAAATTTGCAACATGTGTGCCCGAGAAAGGTCAGATTTAACATTTTGGGTCAGTTTTAACCCTCGCCCATGTAGGGGGGGGGTTGGTGCAACCCCCCCCCCCCCTGAGGTTTTTCGGAAATAGTGCAAAAACGGCGGCGCGCAGCGCCGCCAAATTTTGGGTACCTTATGGGGCAAACCTTGCGCATCTTTTGATAAAAAAATTTGACCAGTTCATGTCAGGTCACGGAGTTATGACGTCACAAAGGGAACAGCCTCCGGCCGGATTTTCACAAACTGAGTGCCAACGCCCGAGGTTTCCTGCCGGTGGTACGGACATCGGTTGATGGATCGTGATGAAACTTCCCATGCATGTTGGGGCAGGTATTGGCTATCATATGGTATAAGAAACTTGACCGGGTCAGGTCAGGTCACGGAGCTATGACGTCACAAGAGGAACAGCGTCCGGTACTATTTTTGAAAAGCGCCCGAACCACTATTTTGCTAATGCTTGTCACCTCAATGGGAATATGCAGCAATATTAGCTTCTATAGGGAGCAAATGGACCTCCCAAATCCAAAAATACAATCAGATTTCAAAAATTTAAATTTTGATTTTTCGAATTTCTGCCGCCGACTGTGACCTTTCCGACTTCCGGCGCTCCCAACGCGCCATTTTTAGAGCTAGGGAAACGAAATACATACCAAACGATAGAGAATTGATCAAGGAACACGATAGTGAAGGTTTCAAGTCGATATCTCCCACCGTTTTGCCGCAATCGCCGCGGAAAGTTGAAAAAAGTCTATTTTTCCGAAAATTTGACCTTTGACCGGTCAAAAGTAGGTCAAATGTTGACCTAGGACCAAAAAATATACCACCAATCGCGAGATCTCGGCGAGAGCAATCCGTTGGTCTTTTCCGCTAAGCTCTACGACGCTCCGTTTTCAAACGCCAAGGGCGGGGGGGGGGGGGGGGTCGCACCAACCCTCCCCCTGCATGGGCGAAGGTGGCAGATCGCCGTTTACGGGCGAGGGTTAAATCTTCGAATAGCTTTCTGCTGCTATCATTATTTACAACATCAACTATTTAAGCCTTTCCCATGCAACCATATTTCGCAACACCCCGGCTGTCACCGACACACCTCTGAGTTAAAGCCCCATCCAGTCTCCCCTCCACCGAAACCAGCCTCCTTTCGTTACACGTCCATACAGCGTGTAGCCCATTTATACCGCCCGCGTCCCTTCCCCTCGCCTTTCGCTCGCACCCACCCTGGAACGCCAGGCGATATTCGCCGCTTGTCTGTTGTTGGGATGCAGGTTTATCGTGGCCTCCTTGACCTCAGCGGAATAGCTCCCCGTGGAAAACCCAGCGGCGGTGCCGTGTGAAGCGAGCTTTACCTTCGCTGTCTTGAGTCAGTTTACTTACAGTTTGTCCTTGTGGGATTGTGATCTGAATGACAATATATGAGAGCCTTCTAGTATTTGAGACAAAGAGTGATGCATTTTCTGCTTATGATTCTAGTCGCTGCTCATGATTCTAGTTTACAAGCCGATCAAGGGCCTGTCAGTTCGGCCTTTAATGCAAACTTTAGAAAAGGAGTGAAGAATTTAAGCATACAAGCTATTAAACGGTCTCAAATTAAACAAATGTAGTAATGAATCAAATAATTGAATCAAATAGAATTATTTACACGATTCAGTGGGACATATTTGTGATTGCCAATTGCGACTTGTTTCTCATTAATTACTATCCTAGAGGTAAATTTTGTTGATGTTATCTTGTCACATCACAATGCGATAATGTATGTTGTGACCATTTACGAATTAGCTGTGCTTGATAGCAGGATGCGCTTAGCGCGTGGATAAGAGTTGATGACTGGGCGTAGGATGGATAGATTGATGGATTGGATGGATGGATGGATGGATGATAGATCCTATAGATGGATTGATTATTAATTACGTATGCAATGGAACTTGTTTGGTGCTTTGATCAGCCAAGTTGATCAGGCACTGGTCGGCGTGTAAAAAAGGTATCTTGCACGGTCTATTTGATAATGAAATTATATATTCTATAATAGACCTTGAGCAAAACATGGGTGATCAGGCTAATATTGTTTCTTTCTTTCCAACATTCTTTGGCATTCACATGCCACAGTTTGTGGAAGGGAGAATAAATTAATTCATTTGTTCGTAACGTTCGATACTTGTTCGGACTAAATTGCACGCATATATACCAGTATAGCGCCTTTTGGGGCGACTAACGGAGCGAGCGAGGGGGTGAGTCTTGCACGTGCGAAATTTCGAGGGGGTACCTCCAACTGACTTGTGCACGGCACCCTACTGACCGGTTTCTAGCGATGTGCCAAATTTGAGCACAATCGGCCCAGCCGTTCTCGAGATCTGGGAGCGGCACCCTGCACGTGCGCACGTGCAAAATGGGTCCCAACTGACTTGTGCACGGCACCCTACTAACTGGTCCCTAACCGTGTACCAAATTTGAGCGCCATCGGTCCAGCCGTTCTCGAGATCTGGAAACGACCCCTGCACGTGCGCACGTGCAGCAGCACCCCAACTCTGGCACATGGATATGCAGTGCCTAGTGGGTGTCTACCTACATGCCAACTTTCAGCGCAATCGGCCAAGTAGTTACCGAGATATTGCAACAATTACAAAACTGACACCTCTTCGTTTTGCACGTGGCACGTGCATAAGGGGTCACCCACATGCATCGGGAATAGTCCAATACTTGGTAGAAGGAATGAAGCTACCCCACAAAAATTACCGCGTGTAAATCGGTCAAGTGGTTGCTGAGATATAAGCCTCGCAAAAGCGTCCGCACGGCCGGCCGGCCGGCCGCTCATACTCAGAAATTTCCGTTAATCTAAGGAAAGACTACGCTCGCTTCGCTCGCTCCGTAATTACTGACCGGGCCGACGAAATTATTTGGAAACGAGGTTTGCAAAATTGACGTAGGCCCGAGTGCGAAGCACGAGGGCCGGATTCAAATTTTGCAAACCGAGTTTGCAAAATTTGCAAAATTTGCAAAGAGTTTGCAAAGTGTCTGTAATTTAACCATGTTTGAAGTGTACGATGAATATATATATATTTAGGCGAGTTTCCAAATAATTTCGTACGGCTGAGGTCAGTAAGATTTTTCCTACATGCCGCATACCTGCTAAGTAGTTTCGACAGGTTTTGGTGACACTTTTATACAATTGTTTTGTCCATAATTTCCGAACAGTGATTGCGCTACTGCTGTGGATAAAGCTTTAAAGCAAATTTATAGAAGAAAATGCATCAAAATACCTCACTTCAAAAAGAATCGCGTCTGAAAATATCAACTCAGAATGGCACAACAATTGGATATCCAAGGAACATCATACATGAATAATTTGCCACGACATAAGAACAAGAAGAAGGTAGAAGGTATAATATTCCTAGTGATTAAACGTGAATTTTCTAGTGCTCTTGCAAGAATCTTTTCTTTATTTATGTAATCGTACTTTGTTGATGACCTATGGCTAAACTTTCGTGAAATACATATTTTCCATATTTTACATGTTTGTTTTGAGGAAAGGACTACAACTGTCAAATAATAACGCAATAACTTACGCCCAAGGTATCAGTGGACATATCAAACGAAGATAAGAAACCAGCGATAACGGATTTCGATTGATAGAAGCATATCTTGCCATAATTTCGGCTTTGTAACCAATACAAAGTATTTCAAACCCCTTGATAAGCAGAGCAGATATTTTTTTACCAAAAAATGTTGGTTTTCTAATTTTACGCGGCAAATATCATGCAATAATGATATCAATTATACATTCCCTATCAATTATACCTCTGGGCTAATGCGATAAACTGTAGTTTAGAGGTCATTGCCCTGGGCAGTAAACCCGGGCAGTAAACTTTTGTTTCCTGCCCGGCCTATCAAATAACATGGCATTTTGACACCAACAGTTTCTTGGTCATAGTTTTACTGCCCGGCTCGTGCTGTGCTTAAGACATACCCCGGCATGTAGGAATACATGAGATTTTCCTCCCTCGGCCCTCCCTCTTATGACTGATAATCCATTCAGTCATTTAAGTATGCACTAAATCAACAGATTAAATGGAACTTAAACAACTTACCGCATGTTTAAGCCGAAAATTGACTATATAACATCGGAAGAATTCGAAGTCCACGTAACTCCTGACAACAACCGTCGCTACATTGCACATTGCAACAGAGACCTAATGAATGATGGTAATTGGATATTCACTGAGAGATTGACAGGTACCCACAAGTTGGTCAAGGTTTCACAAAGACAGATGGCCCCATGACAAGATGTCTGAATGGGCGTTTCTGTTCATTCACTATCTTCATTCTGTTCCCTCTATACTACAGGGAGAAGCATTATTCTGTCGCGACTGACGTGGCGGTAAACAGCGGCCACATCACAGCAAGTGACATGGAGGGCTGCTGAATATCGAACAGCTTTAAAATGCGACTGGTGTCATCTACAAGCAGTTAGATCAGCTGAGCTAAGTTTATTTGATTTCCGAAATGGCCATCACAGGTGTTATTCTCAGGTTGATTTTGTACGGAAACATGCAACGGGATGATTTTTTTTGTGTTTGCTAGTTTTTGCCTTCTCATGATCCATGACCGATACATAAGGAACTTTTCAGTTGGCGCCATCTAACCAGGCTTTCTGCTTACAACTGTGCGTTATTTCAATCACAAAATATTGTGCGACAAATAGTTGTGAATACCTATTAGTGATCAACAATTCAATCAAAATCGTTATGCGCTCTGTTTAAAATGCATTCATCGGCTTGTGAGATTTTTCATTGTAAATTCACCGCATGGGTATGACTGACTTCATCTTTACCGTTCGCGAGGCTATATCTGTTCATCTCCGAGTCCACCTGACCACAAATATCCGTCCAGGGTCGCAACAGCGGCTGTCTGTGGCTCGGTTGTGCTCATATATGTAAGATCAGCTTGCAATTCTCATCCGATTGAAAACCAAGAACAGGATCTACAGAATCTTTGATTGGTTTATCTTGGGCATCGAAAATACCGGCAACCGTAAGCAGCTGCAATTGTGACCGGCAGAGACCTGGATGTCTTATGGCTTTAGTGGTTCTAACGGGCCGGCTTGTAACCGCCAAAACCCGAAATAAACCAAAAGCGAAATCTTAGGTGTTTGGAATATGAATGAAAGTTGGATAAAAGCCAGAAGGTAGGGGAACGCGGTACTGCATTTTTTTCCCGATGGGATAAGCTTAAAGGAAATAGTTCACTTTCCTGAAATTAGTATTTTGCTATGGATTTATGTTCTTTTATGCTCAAAATGATCAGAAAATAAAACAAAACGTTTTTGTAAAAAGGATTATTTTCGATATTTTAGTATAAGAAGAACTATATTCTATATAAAATAATGTTTGACGCGGAAGCTTATTACGCGTTGACCAATCATATTGCGTAGGACAAACCCATCGGCTGTAAGCAGCATTCTGATTGGCTGACGATGACGTGACTGCATTCCTCAGCAAGGCACGCATTCCTCTGCAAGGCACTCTTTTCGGAACGAAAAATGGAATATCTTCGTCTAGGGTGATCGTTGGGCCGTAAAAGCTTCTGATTTGTGCTAGTCTCAGCGCAAGCAACAAAACTGCTATTCCAGTTCCAAACCCCATGTTAAAAGTGAACTATTTCCTTTAATGTAAGAAGCGTGTACACTGTACAGCTATACGGCCCAATCAGCACATTTTTTGCAGGTAAAATCACCAGTCCACGCGACGACCGTTGTCATACTCTTCCCAGGATACTTATTTCTGTTGCGGTCTATTTTCGAATCATCGCCCACCGGTTCCTGATGTCATCGATGTTCGCTCGCAACGGCAGCGGCTAGCGGTAGCAATAAAATCGTGTCACCAGCGCAAGTGAAAGATATTGCTGCTGGTACTTATGAAATGTGCAAGGTTTTATCCACGTGGCTATTGGTTTCGTGACTCGTAATCTTTGCTACAGTCACGAGTTGTTTCGTGGCTCGTGCGAATTCCATCATGACGTCCGGCAGTGCCGAAGATTGCATTTTGAGATTGATTTCCTATGCAGATTAATTCCTCTATCAAAATACAAGCCTTTCATTAATTGCATTTTTGCGGGATTCTAAAGTTTATCCACCTATCCATTCATCCTTAGACTTTGACACATCCACTAAACCAGTATAACGCCTTTTGTGGCGACTAACGGAGCGAGCGAGAGGGTGGCCCTTGCACGTGCGAAATTGCGAGGGGGTACCTCCAACTGACTTGTGCACGGCACCTTACTAACCGGTCTCTAGCGATGTGCCAAATTTGAGCACAATCGGCCCAGCCGTTCTCGAGATCTGGAAGCGGCACCCTGCACGTGCGCACGTGCAAAATGGGTCCCAACTGACTTGTGCACGGCACCCTACTAACTGCTCCGTAACCGTGTACCAAATTTGAGCGCAATCGGTCCAGCCGTTCTCGAGATCTGGAAACGACCCCTGCACGTGCGCACGTGCAGCAGCACCCCAACTCTGGCACATGGATATGCATTGCCTAGTGGGTGCCTACCTACATGCCAACTTTCAGCGCAATCGGCCCAGTAGTTACCGAGATATTGCAACAATTACAAAAGTGACACCTCTTCGTTTTGCACGTGGCACGTGCATAAGGGGTCACCCACATGCATCGGGAATAGTGCAATACTTGGTAGAAGGAATGGAGCTACCCTACAAAAATTACCGCATGTAAATCGGTCAAGTGGTTGCTGAGATATAAGCCTCGCAAAAGCGTGACCACGCCTTTGCGCTCGCTTCGCTCGCTCCGTAATTAAAGGTTTGACACCAAATGCGCCTCACGTTTGAGTTGACATCGTTCTCCGTTCTCTGCGAGTAAGCCTCTAAGGACGCTGGCTGCCATATTTATCCCGCGAGTTGCTGGGGGGGGGGGCGTTAAACGCCCCCACTTTTTTTCGCCGGGCCATAGCATAAAAACGGCAGGCGCGCCAAATTTTAGGTACCTGTAGGGAATTGATTGAAGTGTATTGTGACAAAGTTTCAAAAAAATCGGTCGGAAAATTTTTGAGATATCAAGGTTTTAGTGACGTCATGATTTCTGAGTTTTCGACCAAAAACGGCATATGTTCAAAAAATCATATAAAATCACAGAATAGACATACAGACATGCCGTAAACGCCATTAGACTGTCAATACCATGAACAATCAAATGGCTATCTTTGATTATTGATTAACGTTCCGCATTTTCCAAAATCTTGAACTGAATCTTGGCAATTTCTCGTGACTACTTCACGACCATGATACATGCATTTCTTAAATTGAACTTTTTGAGCCAAACACGTACACATATGATAAAATGAATGTCACCATCGTGTTCTACGCCCCAAATTACCCATAAAACATGTGTCACAGGCTGCGAATATCAGTTTTGATTTTCGGGGATATTTGCCTACCCGGTTGACCTGACCTTGACCCTGACCTATGCTTGACTGACCCCTACATGGAGCTGACACTCTTGTAGGCCTTATATGATGGATTGTGCACCGTTTTGACAGAGTTTATGACGAGAGGCGCCCATTGCGCAGTCCTGAAGTCCATGCTACTGAAAGCCCGATTTCAGGTGTTTGACCTGACCTTGACCCGACCTGTGACCTCAAAATTCAACTTTAAAGTATTCATCTGAAGCGTCTCGTCGCGTTCTTTCGTTTGCCGCCTCGTGCGTTTCGCTGCGCCTATTGGTTCTCGAGTTATCGGCTGGTGGCGAAATACCCCAGCAACTGCCGGGTTATAGAAGGGAGCGCCACAGATTTTCAAGTATTCGTAGTTTTGTATTCAACATCTCACGACAGTTTCGCTCAGCATCTCACGAATCACAGCCTCCTCTCTCGCTTCTTTTCGCGGCGCCAGAATAGCAAGCGACCGATTCAGCTGCAAATCTAAAGCAAAAACTTCGCCGCAGGTAGCAGCCCCACGCATAATGCGCGACTACAGGGCGTTTCGATTCTCGCATCTGTTATGCCTTTTGCAGTGGCATCACGGGCTTATGCAGATGACCATTGGCCGCATGACCTTGACATTTGACACAGGTGAAAGGCTCTGCCGTCTGCGGTAGAACTTTGGCAACGTGCCAAGGGCGTGTCATGAGGTAACTAACGAGCTGCGCTTGATGCCATCGGCAGAGTCAGTGGCTTAGTGTCTCAGAAACAGGACATAGATGGACGGTATTAATTGGTTGCAGAAGAATGTGTCTACAAGGGAATTGATGTGGACGGGCTTTAGGAGGTAGACAGGAATGTGTAATCGCGCCAATGGCGGTGTCTTGTTGGTTATTTACATTCACAGCACTTGAATTGCGCAAGACGAGAATTACAATAGACTGTGGCAAACTGTAGCTAAGGCCATGTCACTGCGCTCAAGCTGACACTTGAGACGAGATTATAAATTGATGTTTGATAGTTGTTTCTTCATTTTCATCAGTTTTACGAACTTGTAAAACTTTGGTTTAGTGAATTACCCGAGAATGTTGGAACTGTTTTATTATTACATGGTCAAACTTGTTCCTCCATGGGTCATAGGTCAATACCATATGACAAGTCCTCTCGCCAAAAGCGTGCCATCGGACAATCGAAACCAATGACCTTCCCTGCCCGTCCTCTGCAAAACAATGATTAGCTCATTAAAAGCTTCCCGTTATGCGTCCCTTTCACCACAGGTGAAGCACAAAAACGATAATGAAGCGCTATGGGTGTTTGCGGCATGGTTAATTGATTGTGATTGCCATTTTGGCTAAAAAACGCATGGTTATAGTTCGTTTTTAAGCTTGCCCTTCACTGTAAACGTCTCTTTGAACACAGCACGAGAATTGCTAGCTGAATTACTGAGAAAACTGGTTAGCGCACATTGTATTGTAGATATGAATAATATTTTCAAAATAAGTTTTGAACACCGACGATGTAACGTTATGCTAAGCGCCGTGCAACTTATTTATTAGTTCAGATATAATTCCTGAGAAGTCGTCTATCCCTGTGGGGCTGTAGTTATTGGCAAATACGAGCTATGAGTCTGTGAAATAGTAAATAAATTTGATGAAATTGATCGTCTGTGAAATCTGGTCAAATCAATGTGCGCCAACCAGTTTTCTCAGTATTTCAGCTAGCAATTCTCGTGCTGTGTTCAAAAAGATGTTTACAGTGAGGAAAAACGAACTATGGTTATGTGACTAATTTTACCACATACTCATTAAACTGTTTCATTGTTACGAAGACTGCCCAATCCGAGCGACGTCATCTATGCGTCACAATGAAATTCACACATGAATATTGTCTGAGTGTATTGTCAACATTTGATGGAATTATATCCATGAGTTGCTTGGTATGGCCACAGTGACAGTTTTGTAATTGATAGCAATTAATTCTCAGCGATCTTCGAAATCCATATGCCGCTTTGCTGTCTAATTAACATGCCGTCATATATGTTAGCTCAGACCACACAGGCTTATGTAGAGACACATTCCATCCAGAGTTCCAGTCATTTCCAGACCTTGACCTAAAAAAACTGCATCCTGAGGGGTACCTATGCCGAACGGCACAAACGCGATGAAATACATTGGAGTCCATTTCATAGCCAAAAACTCCACGATGCGCACTCCGTATTCCTCCCACAGCAATGTCGTCATGGTCTGCGAGGATTTTCCATGCTTTGCAATTCATTGCCGGCACCGGTACACAGACGGTTATGGTTACCCGGTCGAGTTGGGGTATTGCGTCACGGAAGATGTGCATTTGTGAGCAGCGATGCAGTGCACAAGCGTCTGTAAGTGTGACTTACTTAGGTGATCTTAGTTTGCAGTCGCAGTTGCGATAATGAAGATGCCATATTGCATGTCATGCGTGTATGTTTTTGAATCATCTTGCTAAACTTTTGATTGGAAACACGCCTCAATTTATGCTTGATAGTAGTACGGAATTAGCCCTTGACAAAAGTATTAAACTTCAAGTAACGGCTAATTTAGCGCCATCGCTTCGATTCCGAAGTATGGCACAGCTGAGTCGATACGACAGCTTGGACGATATATGTGTAACTACTGATGTTGACAACACCTGAGAAACTGCAACAAATTGACAATGGCCTGAGCTATTGAAACTGAAACATAGCACGTTGCGCAAGCACTGGAGACTGCAATGCACTGTAGCACTATAGCCTCACCACAGCCATGTGGCCCTGGAGACTGCAGTTCGGCATAAGACGGTAACACCGGGCGGCGGTACGTGTGCTGCGGCACAGTCTACCACTCCAGTGACGAACCGTCCGGTATCCAGGCCGAGCCACCATGCGGAGCGCGGGCTGCTGCGGTGGTGTGCTGACTGCTGTGTAGTGACTATAGTTCGTTTTTTTCAAAAGGACTCTGGCTCCAAGTATGTTTTTCGAAAAAGCACGCGTTTTAGCGAGCAAAACGAGCAAAAACTGAACCTGAGAAACTCGAACGTCGCCTTATTTTAACCCGCGCCCTGCTGGGGGGGGGGGGTGTTTGAACACCCCCCCCTTAAGGTTTTTCGCGAATATCTCAAAAACGGCGGCGCGGAGCGCCGCCGTTTTTGGTACACCTTATCATACATCAATTCTACACATGTTGTGAAAATTTCAGACCAAGGTCATTCAAGGTCAGGTCACCAGGTCACTTGAAGTGACCTCACCTCATAAAAAGTTTCAATGTCTGTCATAGCTACACCGAGTGACCGATCGCTTTGAAACTTTCAGCGAGTGCTAAGAGCAATAGCATGTACAAAATGTATATCTCAGAATTTTGATATCGGTGACCTAAGGTCAGGTCAATTTTGCGACCTCCCCATTATAAGTCAATGGGAGAAAATTGAAATGCGCCTCTTTTGGACGAAAGACATTATAAACACTCCCAAACACCGAATTACAAGTAGCTTAGACACACAGAACATGAAAATGGTGTCCGTGACCCTTGTTTATGCCCTGAGGTCATCTTAGGTCACGAATGGTATCTAACAGTTTTTCGCAAATAACTTTTGATAGAGGCATGCTAGAGCGATGAAAGCGCCTTAGATGTGTTCAGCTCGACGATACGGATCGACTGATATGCAACATGACCCTTTCCGGTCAGGTCATGACCTTGACCTGAGGTCAAATTTTCAAGTTGACCTTTCAAGGTCAAGTTATAGTTCATTCGATGCGTCTTGACGAGAGGAACACGATGCTGGTAAAAATAAGCTCGTACAAGGCTTGGGTCAAAAGTTATTGCAGAAAAACTGTTTCCGAAAAAATCGGCTATTTTTGCAGTTTTTGCCCCCTGCAGGCAAAACCGTTGACGTTAGGTCAAATCTGAGAGAATTACTCAGAAAGGGCGTTAATAGGGCTATCGAATGCGCTTTTCCGCGGCGCTGTAGCTCTATTGGTTCCCGAGTTATGCGTTGGCTTCTTGGAAATTTTCGACATTCGACCTGGAAATCGGCGAAATTTTGCCTTCAATGACCTCTGGTGACCTGACCTTTGACCTGACGAAAAAATTGACCGAAGTGATTTCGTCATTATTTTTGACGCTCTTTCGAACGCCGCCTTCCGCGTATCGCTACGTGGCCCAGGAGCCGAGTTACAAGGGGGGGGGTGTTCAAACACCCCCCCCCCCCCCAGCAGGGCGTGGAAATCCAGGACCCCCAGCCGGGCGCGGGTTAACACGTGAAGTATTCCCGATAATTTCCATACGTGCGTTTTGCAGCCAGATATGAGAACAGTGGTGACGTCATGCTGTCGAACTTGTATTGCAATGTAACGATAACTATCATGGACGAAACCGCTTACTCGATTATAACCTCGACAACAGTGAAAAACGAAGTTTCCCCCAAAGTCGTCAAAACTTTGTCCCATCGTACGGACATTGGGTGCCTGCTGCCACCAGTGATGTCATCATAGTATGCTAATTTTTAAGGACACAATTTCCGGGTACTTACCGTGCACAATTTGAAATCGGATATTTTTTCGGTAAGAAATTCTTGGCCAGACGCTGAAGCTGCCAAAACTTACGTGAGAGCTTCGATAATGCACTTGGAGCCAGCGTCCTTTTGAAAAAAAACGAACTATAGTGAAGTGCTTTAAAATCTCGTCATACTTTATCGGGACTGGCTTAAATATATGTTAACGTCACTTTTCCGGAGTGTAAGAATATTTATGCACCAGACTTTGCGATTTAAGACCACATGTGCTTAAATGATTATTTAAGCACATGTTCATAAATGAACAACCGTAGGGAGTTCATTTATGAACAAGTGCTTAAATAATCATTTAAGCACGAGTGGTCTTAAATTTCCAAGTTGAGTGCATAAACATTCTTGCACGACGGAAAAGTGATGTTAAGTGTATTTAAAACAATTTTATGCCGTAACTTATTATCACGAATGTGCAAAACTGCCCATTTCTGTATAGTATTGTGTGTAAGGAGGGTTATTTGTGAGGTCAAGAAAAAGGTTGGGACTTGATTATTGGGAAGAGGAAAGAGCACATGATCATAAATAATAACCCGACTGCAGCCAGAAAATATATTTATAAACATGCGTCGTTTGTTCGGCTCCTTGCATTAATTCACACTTGCTCTCTTCGTTCAGCTGCAAGTCCTGATGTCTTCTTGATCGGGTTGAAATTCCAATTTCAGAAACTTTAGATAATACACTACGGTTTTAAAGATCATTACGATTTTTCACCTCATGTTTTCATCTATAACCAAGTGAATGCTGCTGCCAAGGCTGCTGCAAGGGCTGCTGGGGCCACGGTCATAGAATACTAAGGTAACACGGAGCCGAAGCTTCAAGCCAGGGGACACGGGAGGCATGCCGTCAGCTGTCCATTTATAAATAATCGGTTTCTTTGACTTAATTTCTAATGTTTTTCTGATGTTTTGCATCAATGAGGTACATCAAAAATTAAGTTTTATTTTTTTTGAGGTCGAAAATATTTTGTTGTCCAAACTATCCCCGTTTAAAGAAAATAGACAAGGGGAGAGTTTACCCAGGACCCTATGGAGAGAGTCAACCCAGGGCCCTATGGGAGAGAGTTAACACGTGCTTCTATGGGGCGAATTCGATGCAACAATGGCGCAGTAGCGACATTACTCTTGTTCGATGTTTTTCGGACGACAAAGATTCTACGCCATTCGGCCAATCACATTCCATAATTGCAGCCGAGCCCCCGTTGATCTAGAACGGGATTGGCCGGACGACGTACAATCTTCGTCGTCTGAGAGACATCGAACGAGGGGTACATCGACTGAACATACATTGCGATTCAATATTCAGTATTTTATGACCGTGATTGCAATCCAAATTTGCATTTGAGCTCAGCAGTCGAGTGTGGTGCCAAAAATACCAGAAGCGATGTCCTATATACGGCCTTGACCAGAAGTGTTGCATGCTCTGGATGCAGAAAAACAAGATTGAGATGAGTGGATCAAGATGTATCTTTCGTGCAGATGTATCAAGATCCTTTCACTTAAGATCCATGCAGGTGAGGTTCCAGTGAAATTTGAATTCGATAGGTAGCTATTTTTGATTTTGCTTTGATACTTGTGGTAAGGAAACATGATTATGGTTGCATGAACCGCCCACTGCTCATTGCTGTCTTGTCTCACGTTCGATATCCGATCACCATTCTTAAATAGCTCACCCCATATGGAAATCAGGTTTCAGGAGGCCACTAGGCTTGTGGGGCCTGGTCAATAATGAGCTCCCAGTTGCTAAGGACAGTCAGGCTCATATGCTGGGTAAGGTCAGGTTCAGGTAGGCCAGTATGCACTCTGCAAAGCATGGCAATTTCGACAAGATCTCGTCTGTGCTGGCTTGTCCGGCTGGTGAGGCTTTGGTGTGGCGTGGATTTAGCTTGGTGCAGTGCGGATTTTGTGTAGCGCGGTGCAGATTTGGTCTGGTGTGGTCAGGTGGTGGGGGATGTAGTGTAGTGCATTTTAAATGTGGCTGATAGGTGTGCGGTGGTCAGAACGGACTGTGCCAGTGCTGGTGCCTGGTGGTCCCACCAATCACGGGGGTCATCTGTTGTGACCCAGGGCCCAGGGGGTCTAGTCAAAACCTTACCTATTTCTGCTAACCTAAACCTATTTCTTACAAATTAGGCATAAATGTGATTATGGTATAATGATAATTAAACCTGGCCCTTTTTTCAGGCGCAAGCTTTGGATGAACTTCTGCTTCTGCGGTCGGCATTCTTACAGGAGAACCCAAGATTCATTGTACCTACCTGTATGCATTTCAAAACTGAATAATTGATAGCAACAAGTAAATATTTGAAGTTGCAGCCAAATGCTGTGCCTTCTCTGCTGCAAGAGCTACATGTCACCATTGAAGCAGGTAAGTGTTAAAAGAAATTGTTCACCTTCTGTGAGTAACTTGATAAATAAAATTTAAAAAGGTGTGTTAAAAATGTGATGAATAAAATTTAAATGTATTCTAACTTGGAATTACACACTTCTTCTAAAGGGATTTCATTATTTTAATGATTAGAGTTATGAACACTTACAGCTGAACAACCTATCAGCTGCAAGGGATTCTGCTCCTGTAAGTGCTCTCATCGCTGATTGGCCACTGTGTGTGTTGAAGAGGTTTCTGCTTGCTGTAAATGAGCACTAGAACATTAATTTAAGCACCAATATTCACTGATAAAAGGTGAATATCTCAAACGGTTCAAATATAAGGCATTTTTTTTTTATAAATTTAGTCCGAACCTTTAGATGGGAAGGATTCACAAGGACAGAGCCACCGCTAAGCGAAGCTTGTTGCGATGACCCTGCCCTCTACCCTCCGATCGCGCAATTCCGATTCTATGGCAGAATTTAGAGTCCAAAGTTTAACGTGCGCACAAAGCCGCGCACGGCCGGTCCCCTCGCTGACTTCGCCTGGCTACGGCCTGCCACCAACCGCAACCATACCTGTCAGGAGGCCCATAAATTTCGAGCGCCCGTCGCGCTTCGAACCCGGACTGTCATTACCGGGAACGCGTGCTCTCACCACGCGGAGTCCAACGCTCTAACCAACTGAGCTACGGGACCGGCTATCTGTAAGTGTTAAAAGAAATTGTTCACCTTCTGTGAGTAACTTGATAAATAAAATTTAAAAAGGTGTGTTAAAAATGTGATGAATAAAATTTAAATGTATTCTAACTTATTCTAAGGCATACACAAATCTGCTCTATCAGACTGCTATCTCAGTTTAAAATCCCATGTTAAAGGTGAACTATTTCCTCGACAGGACCAGCTCGACTCCTGCAGTAGGAGTCCAGCCTCGTCCAGTCGTCGCCGCTCGCCAAGACCAGCCGGACTCCTGCAATAGGGGTCCAGGCTGACCCGTTCGTCCAGTAACCGCCGCTCGTCAGTACCAGCTGGGCTCCTGTAGTAGGGGTCCAGCCTCGTCCAGTCGCCGCCGCTCGCCAAGACCAGCTGGGCTCCTGTAGTATGGGGCTAGGATGGCCCGTTCATCAACCGGTCCTGAAGTCACATCGCCGTCAGCCAGCCGAACTCAGTACATAAGTCACCAACCCTGAATGTTGCCAGCCAAAGTCGGCAGTTTCCTTCTGACAGTCATCTCACCAGTGTTGTACAGTGTACGAGGTTAGTGACGCAGTTAAATGCGTCAATTAAATGCGAGGACGTGCGCTTGTATGCAGCGTTTTGTCATGTTGAGCTGCATGGGTGTCGATTTTCACCGAATTGAGGGTGCCCACTGCCCGGGCGCAGCAAATCCGCCGCTGCCTTAGCGGTGACCTTGACCCGCACCGTCTGTTGGGGCTCCAAAGTCAAGCCAGCCGAGCCGGCGGGGAATCTAAAGAGCTTGAGCACCCCCAACCCGGCGGAAATTGACACCTATGTTGAGCTGTATGGATGCGTTTTAGCCTTCCGCCGTGGTGGTAAATAGCAGCCTACATGCAGAATTAGGCAGGCTTATTAGCGGACTCATTATTGGATTCATTGTGTCACGTTTGTCGGCACGTGTAAGATGTGCTTAACTGCCATTAGCTCTCGTCCTGGCGACTTCTGGGGACCACGTAATGGGGATGACAATTGGGATCCTGTGCCTTAAGCCGGCCATTTACGTCCATGGCTATATACCCCCGTACTAGGGCTAGTTATGACGTATATAGGGATCCACGAGATCTTTTTTGATGAATGTGTTGTGCAGTGTTGAGATCCGCGTGTAACGTCACTGTTTGGCCAGTCTGCCCTCAAACGCGTCATCTTTACTCGTATTTTATTTACTGAACGCTTTGCATGGTCCAGTGGTTTATATAGACATCTTCCTTGCACTAGCTAGTTTTATGTGGCCAGGTTGATTGCCTGTCAGCGCGGTCACGCTGTCGTCTTTCGATTGGTGCGCTTAAATGCGGCGAGATGAATATAGGATTTCCTTTGATGCCATTTAGTACCTGCGCCCAGCTCAACTGGGTAAGGGGGGGGGGGGCACTGCCGACTTTTGGTCCCATTCTTTCCATGTAACGCCCATAGAGCCCATTGTTAAAATGCCAAAATCAAAGGGGGGGCACGGTGCCCCGGTGCCCTCCCCGTTCCGCCGCCTATGCGCGAAAGTACCAACTACCAACAGTTTCCAGTTGTTTGTGTCCCAAAGTTTTTTATGAGTTGGACGATTGGGCTTTTCCCATCGCTCGTTATGCAATTATTTTGTTAAACGCTCTAAAATTGTTTCTCTACAAGTCATTAGAACTTAGAAGCAAGTAGATATTGATGGATACGATCTCAAGGGGGCCGATAAGAAGGAAGAGCGCGCGGCGCAATGATTGTGGAGCACAGCACACGATTAATGTGAGGCGCATTTAAGCGAGAAATAACTTCATTGAACAGAAATGAGCAGAGTACCAGCATTGAAACTGCACCAGTACCAGCATTGAAACTAAATATAAGATATCTCAGAAGGTTGCGCTTTTGGGGCCGAGTTGTGGTGCTTTACGCCGTACATCATGCTTAATGAATGTGACCGTCGTGTTTGTGGGATCCCCGTCGGTACTAGTCAGCCCCACGAATCGTGGTAGATCATAAAGATAATCTTCGCCTCCGGTTATGATTTTGATATATCTACGAAACGGGTGCTGGGTGGTACACGAAAGCAGCTTTTTCAGGTGAGTTGAAAGGGGAAGAGGTTCTTTGAGTTACCATTTCGGACCATGGTTCTAAAAAGCGCTACTATTGTTATAATTCCTATCGTAAACCATCGGACGCTCGACGCTGCATTGGCATTGGTACGATGTGCCGGTAATCGCTTCGCTCGCCGAGAATGATAGCGTGGCAGGTTTACTGATATGTAGGATTATCAAATAAATGTAATTGAAACGATATTAAATCCACTACCTCTTTAGAAGCTCTTGAAATAAACCTGGCTATCTGGTTGTCGAAGCCAGGCAAATTATATGCTTGGAATGGCTAAATGTCCATTGTCCATGACATCATTAAATTGAATTATTTTCCTTCTTAGCACTTAAAATACATTTCAGCGACACAAAACTCCCAAAAGTCTGATATCTTGCCCGTGGTATCGTGGTACGATCGGCGAGTACCTAAACCTTCCTACGCAATGTCCATGGCTATGCGAAGTCTAAGGTTGGCCTACATAAGCCTTGGGTTGGCCTGTTTATCCTGTTTCATATCGTATCTATGATAATAAAGTGTTCACGATCGCATAGCCAAACTGAGAACAAAATATTTATTTGCAAAACTCCAGCAATACCCCTCGCTTGATACTATAAAAAATATTGCACACGATCATGCGAAGCCGTGAATCCTACCGCCTTTATTTAGCGCCGGCGTTCCCGCGTTAATAATTTCTCCTGAATCGGAGGACCAATAATCAGCTGACGCACCGTTGTTTTGATGTCGGCGGACCGTGCCAGCCTGGCTGGGGCTTGGCTGCGGCGACGCCGACGGCGACGTTTTGCAAAAATGTCAGTTTGTTTTGTCTGCGAGCAGTTTGCACGTGATTTATGCACAGCAACCTCATATTTAAAACACAAAATTAACATGGCGTTTTCCGGAAAATTGTTTTAAATACATTATTTCGGTTGAACAACCGAGTAGACACGAATTCATTCTGCCCAAAATTGTGAAACAAGCTTTGAAAATCTATTCACTATTTGAAAGGAGATTTTTATTCATGATGATTTTTTCAAGGATGTGTGTAGGTAGATCGTTGGGTTAAAACCGTTCATTTATCTCGTACCCTGTGAACCCTTATCATGTGTCATGGTTTGAGATATAATGTACAATTTATAGGGGTATTATCAACTTCAATGGAAATATATGTACAGATTCTACTTTGCGGTCGCGCTCATCATTTATTTTCATGAGCGTCAAGCTGGGAGTGTCTCGCTGTATAACGTGTCGTGATTTCGTCACTTTTTGATTATGCTAAACGGCCCTACCGTCCATGAAAAGACGTCTCCGCGTGCGGTATTGTCGGCATGTCTCTGCCTAGTGCCTAGAGAGACTGTCGCATCTCTGAAGTTGTAATATGATTAATGTTGGTAATCGCATTTGTCGCTACTGCTGAATACCAGGAGGGTTTTAACGCCACAGAGCACAAGGGTGACCAGACGCCTGGATAGCGATGGTTTCCATTTTGCGCGCTTACATTAGATGTTTGATAGTGTATGTGATAGCCACTCATAAATATGCCGCAATGTTTGATGTTTGGAAGACGTAAACATATTTCAAATTTTCAAGGTGACCTCTGCAAGCATTGTAATGCCACTAGGCATTAAAAACGAGTAATTTAGCTTGATTGTGGAATAGATCTGCCGGAGACCATATCCTATTACGATCGGCCAAATGTTCCCGGTAAGTTAAAACTGGTTTAGCAGGGCTATTATGAGCTGTTTTAGTAGCTCAGTCAGAACAGTGACAGGTTTGTAGACTAAACTTACAGGGTTTGCGACACTTCAGATGGTGCAAAACAGGTTTGGTGGAGCGTCTCACTCTCAAATAATATCCTTTTTAGGATAGCCCGATACTCCGAACATTTGAAGGGTATGTCCTTTTTGATGCATTTCTTACAAAAAAGATATGCATAAACATGAACCAACGCTTGTTGCATGCTTGTTATTCCTTTAATCATAACACGATAGTTAGCTAGCATTTCATCGCTCAAGAATATGCTTGCTTCTTTACGAATTAAAGGAAGGGTGCCACCTTCCGAAATTTTTGTTCTATGAATCTATTTTACTTATTTGAATTTTTAGACGTGGTTAGCGCGTCCACAATATACAAAAAACCGAAACGTTGCATTTAATACATTGGCCAAAAAAAAAGATCGTTGTTTATATCACCACTACAACTCAAGGTCGTTTGATGTGGCAGCTAGGACGGCTGGCATATCCTGTTGTCATGGCAACATATCATTCTGCCATTTGCATTGATGGCGCAACTGAGACAAAAAGATGAACAAATAAAAAGGAAGAAGATAACATGATTTGAACTAAGTTGTAGGTAACCAAGTAGGTAACTGTTGGCCATATTTGCCAACAGTTAAAGAACATCAAATAAGTCGAGTAAAGGTTTTTCCTTTACAATGCTTAAGAGATCTATGGAACCCTTCACCCTTCATGCAACTTACTAGAAAAACTTCCCAATTAAAATTTTAAAACTTAAGTGTATACCATAAAGAAAAAATATACCCTTTCAAAATGATAAAACATGCTTCAAAAGTATAACTTTTATACATACCTTTGCTGATTTCATGTTTTATAAAATACCCTTAACACGACGAGGAAATAGTGCTGAAGATTTTTGCCTGCCCGAATGCTGGCAGCAAAACTCGCAAATGATAACTTCACGTGCGGATTCAATGCTGACCGTCTCGAGCATAGGTAAGTGAAGCCGGTTTTTAGGTTCATGTGAGGCTAATCTTGTAAAAACTGCGTTGTGTCCAAAAGGTGGCACCCTTCCTTTAAGCACAAACAAACATAAATCGTTTCACGGCCGTTTGAGTGAGGATATGGGTCAAACCCGGGAGAGTTCTTTCAGTTTTACGTCGTAGCATTGATTGAGTCAGCCAGCAGCTCAACTTAAGTGATTTATCTAAATAAAAATACTGCAGCAACGCTGCAGGATGTTGACTGGTTATTGAATATTTTTGTCAATCTCAAGGATGCGTCCTTTTTAAAGCAGAGATGGACAGAACATCTGCTATTCTATCCTTTTTATAATTCCAATTTTGGTTACTCTCTCTCTCTCTCTCTCTCTCTCTCTCTCTCTCTCTCTCTCTCTCTCTCTCTCTCTCTCTCTCTCTCTCTCTCTCTCTCTCTCTCTTTTTTTTCTCTCTTTTTCTCTCTGCCTTTTTCTGCCTTACTTTTAGAACACTCCATAAGCATTTCCTCCATCCTTCTTCTCTCTTTTCCTTTTCCTCCCTCTATTTATCCCCCTTCCTCTCATATAAACCCTGGTTCACAGTTCACATGAACCTCTGCATCCTCCCCGCTACCCCTCTCCGCCCCTCTCCCCGGGTACTGTCCCATTTGCGTCGTTGGCCGGCCGCTGCACCGTGGGGACTTTTGCGATCCTAGCACGACATAAGTGGCAAATACGATTATTTTGATTTCCACTTTCTTTATATGCTTTCTATGCAGAATTGTCCAGTGTATCCGAATCCGACCTTAAATCGCTTTAAAGATGATGACTTATACATCAAAATACGTCACAAAGTGAAGAGTTGCGCTGACTAGCACCGTGCTCCTAGGATAAGGCGAAAAAATACTTGACAACGGAACGCATGCTCACTCGTTTAATCAAGCACCAATTCGACGTTGCGACATGTTTTTATAATCTGTATTTAATGAGGAATACGAGCATATGCATAAAAAGTTCGAAAAACAATCCAAAGGTATGATTTTTGAATGAAATACAAAACATGTTTCTATGCCACTTGTCTCGGAGATTTGACTCGGCAAATCATAGCCTTACAAAGTGAGTTACGCGGTGTTACGTGTGGAAACACATATCAAAATATTCTCCCAAAAATTCTGCATTGGAATCAACTCTTATCTTTTGCCCAATTTTGCCCAAACAGCTACTACGAGACATCAAAGCAGATGATGTCGTGTGGCTCCCAGCGCTCTGCCGCGCTGCCCGGCGCCGCGGCGGTCAGCTGACTGCGGTGTACCGCCGCAGGGGTTACGTGTGGAAACACATATCAAAATATTCTCCCATAAATTCTGCATTGGAATCAACTCTTATCTTTTGCCCAATTTTGCCCAAACAGCTACTACGAGACATCAAAGCAGAAGATGTCGCGTGGCTTCCAGCGCTCCGCCGCGCTGCCCGGCGCCGCGGCGGTCAGCTGACTGCGGCGCACCGCCGCAGGAGTAAAGTCGTGCTGGGAGGGGCGAAGTCCCCACAGTGCGCTGACGGCGTCAGCCTTGGTGGCTGCTTACCCGGAGCTTCTGCAGCGCCCGGCTACCCCCTCCTCCCAGCGTACAGCTGCCCCAGCGTCCAGGTACCCCCTCCCCCACCCCCGACAGCCAGCGGGGGAGCTGATGGGTGGCCGGATGGTCGGAAGGTCGGGGTGGACGAGCCTGAGTTTCGGAGGTCTGGACGGACGGACGGACATGCATACATACATACAAACTGACTGGCGAGCGGACATATGAACGGAAGGGAAGGAAGCACGGACGGGCAAATGGACAAATGGACGGGAGGACGGACGGACGGGATGGGACGGACGTATGGACGGACCAATGGACGGACCGACGGACTGTCGGACGGACGCTAGGACCCTAGGACGGGCCGATGGAGGGCCGGGCAGACGTGCATAAGACGGACAGACTGGAGCACGGGACGGAGTTTCGAAGGTCCGGACAGACGGACGGATGAACGGATGCACGGGACTCAGTTTCGAAGGTCCGGAGGTTCGGCAGATCGGTAGGGCGACCGGATGGACGGGTCGGAGGACGGGTTGGAAGTCGGCTTGTTTCCGCCTGTGCCGGGCTCAAGGTCGACGTAGCATCGAGCTGCATTCCGAGCGAGTTTTGACGTGGATGCAAAGTATGGTGGAGGGTGGCTACTTTGCTCGCACGATCGGGTTTTTCAAGTGCGAGCGAGACAGTGTGAGGACTTCGGTTTGATAGTGTGAGATGAATACTTTTACTGAAGTGATGCTACTGGGATTTGGCGTATGTTGTAGTAAGCTTGTAGTCACTCTTGAGATGCTGAATAAAATGGCGATAATAAAGCAAGCTATGTTTAGTAGATATTTTGATACCGTCAAGCATTATGTTCAAAACATTCCAGAGTTACTTTATGTACAAAAATCGTGCGTGAATACCGCTTGATTGATAGTAGTCATTCGATGTATCCATCTATTAATCCGCCGCACAAGGTTGAGCACATGTAACCTCGATCACGCGCATGCCTGGCCTCACAACCACGCGCTTCCTTCTCTCCAAGTCCTCCAACATCCCGCTCCCGCGTACTCACCGATGACGCTGAAGGTGTTGTCCAGCTGGATCGGAGGCAGGACGAGGTGGGAGCAGCCGCACGTGCTGGCCTCCTCCACGGGAGACCAGCTCTCCGTGTAGCAGATCAGAGTCTGGCCGTCGGCGGGACCGGCGCATCCTGTGGAGAGGCACAAGGATTCTGAAAACGACGTCATGAAATCACTTACTAAATTGTGATAAATCATGTGATACTTTGTCTTTGTGTTGGGTTTCTGGAAAGCTATGAGCATCGTACCAAACGTAAAGCTTATAAGGTCGTGATGGTGTGTCTTTCACTCTGATATAAAAAGCAGATGAATCTTCACCAAGTAATGTGTAAACTTAGTTGGGTTTAAATACGGCCTTGACATGGTGAACCAACGAAAACAAATGATGCGTCCTATGTTATACTCAGCGACATCCACTACAATGTCCATCTTGCATAGTAATATCGTAGACCATGACATTGTAATGCAAATTAGAAACATTCTGTTACTGAGTTCACAAATAAAACGTGAGTGCATAACATCAATTCATTCTCCCAATGCTTCAAACAGCGTTTTGAAGGCCGATTATTGTTATTGACTTAATGTGAACACTGAGCAGTGATTTAGGTTTGAGACTTACCTTGTGAATAAGCCGGACCGGGTGAGATGGCCAGAAATAAGATTGTGAGCATGGCTCCCCACATTGTATTATCTGAAAAACGGGCAATGCGGAACGCGGTCACTCGGTGATAAAGATCAATTCGGGATACTCTTATGACATTTCAAGATAACGTGAATTTAGCGCATTTTGTCCATATAGAAAATGGATTGCATGCCACTTATTTTCATTTACAATGTACCTATCTTAAACAACTTTCTCAAAATGCAAATATTGTCCCGTTGACCACTTAGTTCCAGCTTAATTTCACGATGCTTTAGGGCTGGAGCTTTTTGTACTTACGTGGGGGCATGGCGCAATTGAAGAGAACCCAGAGGTGCCCTCAGTCGAGTTGTTATCTGGTCTCAGCAGATAAAAGGTAACTGAAAAAAGAAAATTTAGGTCGTTAGTTTTATTTTAAAAATACTTGAATTATGGTACAGAGAAGCTAAGTTTAAAATAATGTAGCTAAGAAGATCCATGTCATTTCCATATAAAGCTACAGTGCTCAGGTCGTCAACATGGTATGCTTCCAACCGGCATCTTTCAAAATACATTTTGAAATAAAAGGTCATGCCATTCAGCGACATGCTAAAAAGGACACATTGTCGCGAGAATGCTTTCATAAGATGTCAATGATGATGGCGTTTAGCCAACCAGTATCACTTAAGACCAGTAAACAATGCTGACAGACGAAACCCAAACGCTTCAGTCAGTGGTGTCAATACTCCATTGTGTCTCCATCAGCGCTTGTCGTGTCAAACTAAACTGCCGTTTTTACGCAAGATTCAGTCCACTCAACGTGGCGTGTTTGGTATCATCTAGCTCCCTACCTGACAGCATGTAATCTTCATATTAAAACGGTTAGGATGATGTGGTGCTGGAAGGTTTGAACAGCTTTTATGCCAAGGACGCATAATAGATGACCGGAATTTCTTGTGTGGTCAGTATCTGAGCAAGAAGTAAGAAAGGCTACGGTCGTATTGCGCTAGTATTTTGGAGCTCCAAAATACTAGCGCAATACGGTGTTATTGCGCTAGTATTTTACCCTTTACCATAAAATACATATGCACTGTGCTCATAATTGAAAATTCTCACAAAAATTTGATTAAAAAATATGACGGCATTTGAAAGACACTCACAGCTTGCGAACCTTTAAAAAACTGTTCGGATTCCTTTGCGGGTTTAAATGTTTTGCAGGCTGTTTTCCAAATGTTTCCCTAATAAATGTTTTCCAGGACACCCTTGCAGAGTCAACTCACATATCAGTCGCTCTGCCCGCGTTTGAGAGCGAGAGTGAATATCATTTCCTCCAAGCCAATCCGAGAGTAAAACATCCTTCCCATTCCGAGCCGGTTTGACCGGAGACTATATCCACTCCCCATCCGGCCCTGCGATGGTTCGGACACGACCACTCTCACCTTCCGTGGCGATCTCTGTGACCTCTCCACCAGCCGGGGGCCGGATCAACTCCCTCACTCCCAGCTCTGCACTCCTCGACTCTCCTCGGGATCAGAAGATGTGAGGGTTGACACTCCAAACTTGAAATATGTTGATTCCAGTCCGCACTCGTGATTCTTTGCACGCCAGGTTCAGGCGAATGTCTTCAGAATCTGACACCACTTGAATTGTTTGTAAGTGTGCCCCGAATATCGAATGGATGCGTCTCGGGCGAAACCGAATTCTTGAAGTCACTCCAAGGCACGCTTATGTGCCTTTGACTGCCAGCGAGCTCCGACTGTGTGGCTTGCTACAGCTCGCGGTGGCCGCTCCGCAGAGGACCGGTCACCACTGTCCCTCTCTGGGAGCTGCAGCCGACAGCCACCCTCCGATTCCTGCAGCGGGCTTCATTCAGCCCCAGCGGCTCCCTCCGGAGGGGAGGGGTGCCGTGCTGCTGCCGGCGGCGGCGGCGGCGGTGGCGGTGCCAGGGTCGCGCGCGGCCAAACTGGGGACCCGTCGGACGGGTCCGCTCCGGGGTGCAGCCTCTGATGGGTGCTCTGGCGGGTGCTCCAGGGTGCAGCCTCTGATGGGTGCTCTGGCGACCACAGCTGGATTATTCCGAAGACGTGAGGCGAGTCCACGCCACAGCACAGCAGGCAGCATGCTGATCAGCGAGGTGGACGTGGTGGGCGGCGGCGTGGCGTTAGAACAATACCTCTGCTGTCCGCCCCGCGTCTACACTGCCCCTCAGCTGCTACCTCGGGACCAGAGAGGACCACAAGACCACCCGGACCGACCGGGGACCGACTCAGGACCACCCTCAGACCGTCCACGGTCTAATCGGTCAGAAGACGGAGGTCATAAAATGTCACCGGACCTGGCTGGCTCGCCCCGGGTTTACGTAAGCGGGCAGCGTCACGCGTTCATTGCTCTATCCATATTTGAGATAACACTCATGGCAGATGGGGGCTTAATCGCCAGCGATCTGCCGTGAATTTCCGCTCTCAGGCTTATTGACCAGTTTTTCGAGACTCGTGGCTCCGAGAGCATTGACATTGACGCTGGAATCGATAAGCGGTCAAAGATTGCGCATGTTTTTATTGGAATGGTAATTTTTTTCTGTGGGAAGTTTTTTCTTTGGTAGGAGACATACAAAGATAAGTTAATTGTTGGTAAATCAGAGGTCCGACGAGAACTTAAAGATGCATCGAAACGGGTTTGTATAAGACAACACTTGTGATTCGCTACATAGAAAAAGACTACCAACAAAAACTCTGCAATTTATCGTTCATCTTAGGCTCAGAGTTTCGTAACTTCGGTTGGTATCAGACCGTCCAGGAGTTCCTTTTTACTTAAATGACCGGCAAAGTCCCCTTATTGCTAATTGTTTTGTTTTAAAAGGGACAGATAAGCCTAATCGAACAGCTAAGTGGATACGGTAACGAGGCAGTATGCCAGAATAAGCAGCACAACGAAATAGGCAGTATTTGATAGGCATTATGCCAGAATAAGCAGCGCAATTCCTATGGAATTGATATAGCTGTTGCAAAACATTTCCGCTGCACATTTATAAAATCATCAGCCCTCTGCTTTATCTAAACTAAATCACCAATAAAAATGTGATAATCCAGTCCGCGAACCCTATAACCCGTAGTTTAACTATCATAACCCTCGTGTTGCGTGGCGTATTTAGTGTGCATTATAACGCCCTCCGGCAGTTGCTGCGATCTTCTGACCTTGTGGCTGGATTTCGGTCGAAACATCCCTCTCCTGGGCAGTTCCTGCCTCGATCCTTGACCCAATGAATTGGCGGAGTCAATGCATGAATTCACTGTGTAAAGATTAATACACCATCGTAGAATAGGTGCCTCTCGTGCTTTCATAGCGTGTAAATGCGTCATTCCATTAAATTACCAGCAAGAACAGGAAGCATGCAAGATGGTAAGTATATACTGGAATGGAAGCAGCTGTTAAATTATACATGCCACCGACTTGAACAAGTGATGTTGGCTGGCCTTCGCTAAGCTCTAATCGATTGGGTTGAACGATGTTTTGGGGTGGAGCTTCCTAACCTGTCCCATAAAACATGAGGGCTATCGAGAATCAACTTACCTTTAAATACTCGTAAAGGCGTGCATTTTATGTCTGAGCTAAAAAGAATTGTGATTTAAAAGAACGAATTTGATTAACAGGGCAGGTTTATATTCGTAGGCTATCCTCAATTCCGATAACTCCGCTGCCTCATCAAAAAGCTCAGCTTCAACAAGATAAATGCATGACCGGCAATAATTGGTGTTTACGTAAATCTTTGAGCATCTGAATCGTGGATTGGAAGCTTAAAGACGGTCAAGACATTTGTCACAGGATAAACTATCATTTGTTTAGTTTGCCGTCATGGCTAATTAGGTAAGCGATGACATACTGAATGAGCTAGGATACTCATTAGAATTAAGTGCACCGGTTGTGATGAGTGAAATACGATGACTTGCTATTCTGGGAATGCACTTTTGAAGTATGAAGCCAGCTTAACTGTCATGGCGGATTGGATCATATGTCCAGTACTAGGTATACCTAGGATGCGTCTCTCGAAACCTAAAGTGGCTGCATAATTTGACAGAATTCAAATTCACTCTTTAATTTTGCCGCACTCATTGCAAATGTGTTATGAAATTTAGGCAATACTTTGAATTCGTCTAAATGCATTTCCAAGTGAATCCAGATTGCAAAGGAAATTTGTATTCCATCAGCATAAGGCTGATTTGAATTATACGGAGGCTCTGATTATATCCATAGGCGCGTTGACGTAAGATGTGTTGAGCTCAATACTCATCTTTGAAACATTTGGAATATTCCATTAAGTCAATCAGTGCCTAACATTTGACATTGAGGACTCACTAGCCACGTAGTGAGGGTATACTGCTGCAACGATGTTATAACCAACACCATTGAGTTGGAAATGAAAAATTGGCCATAAAACATGCATCACACAACCTTAGTAAAGTTGGGCTCATGTGACCTGACCTGTGACCCTTGGTGACCTGACCTGTGACCTGACCTGGTATTGTCAGTGATCTCTAATAGCAACATATCTACTAGACAACTGACGCCCTATCGCTGATTCTGGACAAAATGCGTTTTCCTCGGTGTTATAGCGCATTCCCTAGAAGACCCGTGACCGGTGAAACATTTCATCTTTGACCTGACCTGTGACGTCATCGGTGACCCCGAGGTCAATGAAATTTGATTTCCTTCGACAAATTTGACAGACCTTTCGAACGCCGTTTGAATTTTGCGGATCCGTCCAGTAGTTTCGGAGATACGAGGGGGGGGCAAAAAATAGCCCCCCCCCCCCACCAGGTCGCGTTATAAACAGACCCCACCAGGGCGCGGGTTAAGATAGTTTCCAGATCCAATCATCCAGATAACACACATAAAGATAACTCGATTTGTGCTCATGTGAAGCTCAAGATCTTATTCAAGATGACTGATGAATATAAAATTTATGGGATGAATATGAATATTTGATGCATTTTGTCCTTCAACGATTTTTGTAACATGCTATTCCGGCAATAATTGGTATCACGGAAATACCTAAGTGAGGATCTGAATCCTGGATTGGAGGCCTAAAGACGGTCAAGATATTTGTCATAGGATAACCTACCATTTGTTTAGTTTACCGTCATGTCTAAGTGGTGCACAGAGAAAACTCAGAAACCACTTACGCTCCAACATCTTTTCGGTTATCCCTAAGGAAAGTATGTGATTCCTTTTCTCTGAGCTTAAATGCGAAATGTCATGATTATCAAGCACCAGCAGAAAGCTCAATCACGTTGTTCACTATCTGCAAACTTTTGCGCAGGTCACGTGCTTCATCCATTGAACTTCGCCCTCCGTTTCTCTCATCAATAACTTGCTGCCCCGTTCGGTACGCGGCATTGCCTCATAACGGGCGTCTTCGAGCTTAGCTGCAAGGCTGGCTTGTCGGCACAGCTAGCGGTCGACTAGCACAGGCTAAGTCGACAGGGGTGTATGACAGGGAGGGGGCGTCGACAGCCGACCAACCCCCTGTCGGTGCACTGTCGTCTGGCTCAACGGGGAGCGGTGATCTGGTGTTGCGTCATGAAACTCTTGCACGTTCCGTAGCTGGAGATATTGTGATGTAAAGCTGCGCAGAAGGATGACACTGACGACAAAGATGATGATTATGAAAAGGATGAGGACGATGTTGATGTTGATTATGCACGATGAAGGTGTAATGATGTTGATTATTCATTTAATTATCGAAGAAGCGGTTCATATAAGTGCGTGTGGGAATTCGTGGATTTTTATGCGCTGAATTTACTGCCGTAACAGCATACAGTACGCCCGACAAGCATGTTGTTTTGTTTATGGTTGATATGTTCGAGAATCGCGTTTGTGCGTGCATTACTGCGGTGTTTGCTAGTCGTTTGGCTGTGCCGGAATGCTGCCACATAGTCTAGAGGCTCGGAGACTCCCGAAACGATTGTCCGATTCGTATCTCATTGTATGACACGATTTATCTTGGGATTAGACCTGAAAACTGCTGTCATCCTAGTCAGTAGGTGTGTGCTGACAGATAAGCGGTAGTTTGGATTTAGTGGCCGAAAAATTTCAAACGGCGATGCGTAAAAATATCAAAGCGTCCTTGTCAACGAGGAAAAATTTCATCCAGCAGTCACGAACTGCCATGCATTTGTTGGTAATCTCTGGTACCGATCTCCGGCAAATATTTATCAGGGTGGGCAGAAGATTTTCCAAACGATATGACGCTGAAGGGTGACACTTATCTTATGTGGTGACATTTGAATTTGATAGTGTTCTGATTGATACTGGTTGATATCCCACGCAGCTATCATATGAGATGAGCCAGTGTAATGAAGGTCATATAATCCGTAAGCGATTGTTGAGAACGATCCACCAGTCATTACTTCGCGGAGATTTGAATCTCGCGTTAGCTTTTGAGAGCTCGTGAATCAACGTGAATGATAGTTTCTATTAAAGTTTAAGTGATATAAGAATATCGATTTTTTCCATTTTACCTAGTCGATCATTTTATCAATCGCTACATAATACGGCTATTAGCAATAAAAATTATGCGATCACCAGTACTCAGTAGCATACCGTAGAGAAATTCTTTGCTGCACCATCCGCAATCCATCACCTCCCCTCCCCTCTTCCCTCCCTCACACCTCTCCCTGACATCCAACGGCACGTGACAGAGTTCACGTGACCTCCCCAACTCCGGCCGGGGGGGGGGGGGGGGTCGGCGGCATCCTCTCTCGGCCTCTAATCCGGAGACGTGCCGCCTCGCGCCGGGCCGCACCGACAAGTGGCTAACCTTCGGCAGACGAGTAACGCCGCCCGCCGCCGGACGCAGCCCTGGGCTGCATCTGTATACTGTATAATGTACTCTGACTCTGACTCTTGCTGTATGTTGCATGTGTGCTGAGTGTATGCAGTTTATTCTGTTATGGCTTTATGCTATGCGTATTATCGTGCCCTCTGTATTACAATTCCCTTATTCCATACGTTCCATTTCTTGTTTTGGTGATTACCTGCGTGCTGCTTCAAACTACCTCCTTCTGTACTGCTTTTATCTGAGGTGCCTCTGAGCTGCTTCGGATTATAAAATCAGTTTTCCCCATCCTCCTCCTCGCTCCTACACAGCCCCACACACCCACATCCCACTGGTACTGTATGTCACCTGGCCAGCTTAGACAAAATTCCAGATGGATGACTTCACGGACCCTCCATATGTGGCAGTGAATGCCTTGTGACGGTCCCTATTTGACGTTGGTGGCAGGAGCGCAGTTGCTGGTGCAGCTGGTAGCTGGTGATGCAGGCTGTGGTGCAGGGGATGATGCAACTGGTGAGGTGGTTGGTGCATCTTTGAGTGGGTGGTTACTGGCTGCCTGATTCAGGCTGTGGTTTTTCTAGGGAGCGATGATAGGACTGGAGGAGTGGAAACTCATTTGTGACAGGAGGTACTAGAGGCAGTAGGCTGGATGGCAGAAATGAGAGGAAGATGGAGATAGAGGGGAGAGAGAGAGAGAGAGAGAGAGAGAGAGAGAGAGAGAGAGAGAGAGAGAGAGAGAGAGAGAGAGAGAGAGAGAGAGAGAGAGAGAGAGAGAGAGAGGAAAGGGAAAGGAGAGGATGAAAAGGAAAGCTAGAGGAATAATACAGGAGGGGAAAGACGGGAAAGGAAGAAGGTAGAAGGAAAAGCGGCGTGGATATTGAAGGAGAGCGACAGTCTGAGAAGAGGAAAATGGGGAAGAAGGGAAAGGATGACCAGTGTGAAAGAAAATGAGATGTTACAGGAAGATTTATAGTGGTCGAGAGACCACAGTAGTGTCCTTGGACCACATGGGGCCAGGTATGTAGTATGCTATTGTTTTGGGGAAGCGGGTGCTTATGCATGCATGAGTTAGTGCTGTTACATGTCGGGCCCGGCGGGAGAGTCAGGTATTAGCCATCATATTTACTTCTGCAGGGATAGAAGTCTTATGTTACAATAAAACAACGTTGGTTCGTGTTTGATGTGCTATAATGGTCAGTAGCGGCGGAACATCTTCAATTAAGGGGGGGGGGGGGCACCGCCAACTTTTGGTCCCATTCTTTCCATGCAAAGCCCATAGGGCTAATGTTAAAATGCCAAAATCAAAGGGGGGCACGGTGCCCCGGTGCCCTCCCCGTTCCGCCGCCTATGATAATGGTATGTGACTCGTGCTTTGTGAGGATGGTAGATATTTTGTGAATTTGTGTCGTAATTTGTGTCATGTTTTGCGTTGTTATCTCCGCCTGCAAGTGCAGGCGGTGGTCGGTGGCCACGTGTGACATGTACGAGCTTAACTAACAAGTTCCAATTACTGAAGTTCATTTCATGCGGTATTAAAACACACCACTGATGCAATCATCACTTGTCTTTTGAATACAGGATTATGCTATATATGCACCTCTAGACAATAACTCATAAACTTCTGTGCACGACCACGGCTGAGGGCTTGGCACATCCTGGTTGACCTCACCGCAGCATCCGACTTGTCACAGTCCGCAGTCAGACAGCATCCTCATAGACGTCGCAAACGCTTTTGACACCTGATCTACCACCGTGCCAGGCTCCTGCGGCACCCTTGACCCTGCCAGGTGGCCCACCGGTGGGTGCGGGTGAGGGCCCGGACGCCGCGACATCCACTGCACACCGTCGTCCATCAGGACGCATCCTTCGTCAGGTGTCTTACAAGGGAGCGTTCTGTCACCGCTTCAGTTTCCCGGCCCTGATCCGGGTACAGGATGTTGTTAGACGAAGTGCCGTCTGGCCTCGTGGAAGCCACAGCGTCAGTTACTGATTGGCTGATGATTTTGCACGACTAATGACCAAGATACTTCGCCGCTCGTTTTATTAACTTTTACATTCTATCGTTAAAGCCATGCACAGCTGTCAGAATCTCGCTGTGTGCGGATTCTCGCTTCGGTCAATGTCGAAGTGATCAATTTATCTCCGACACCTTAGCCGGATGCTGGTAAGCGGTTGACCGGTTTGTGCGCGTCCAAAGAGGCCTCCCTGGGATTCTCAGGGCCCTGACACAGCTACTACGGAGAATGTGTTAGCCATTTCATTGCAAAGCTGGGTAGCGAGATGTTAGGAGATACTGCACCGCAATGCACTGTCGTGGTTGGATGATAGCGGAATGTCAAGTACGTCACTGCCGGACGTTTGGTCATTAACTTGGTGGATTGAGAATAAGGAGTGAAGGAGGCAGGGATAGAGAGAGAGAGAGAGGGGGAGTGGGGAGAGAGAGAGAGAGAGAGAGAGAGAGAGAGAGAGAGAGAGAGAGAGAGAGAGAGAGAGAGAGAGAGAGAGAGAGAGAGAGTGGGTGAGAGAAGAAGGGAGAGATGAGGGAGCTTGAGAGGGTCTTGACATGTTATTCGATTTTTACTGGCGTTTCCGCGAAGAGCGTCTAATTAGGATGACCTTATATCGTTGTTTTGCTTTGGGATAAAAACAACTGTTAATTTTTTGATGGTCAGACAATTGCCTCCTCCCTGGCCTCTTTGTCCTTTGGCCATGAATTTCATTTTTTGGTTAATGCAGCAGAGCCCGTGTGAGCTGTTCCCTTATTACCGTGACCAGAACATTGTGTGAGCGGAAGTCTATCCGTGTTTTCAGATGCTTGGGTGTGTTGCTAGGGACATTTGCGATCGCTTTATTCGACCTTCCTTGAATGCAAGGAACTCTGAAGGCCAAATTGTCCATCGATCTTTGACAGCGTGAAAAATACACCAAGAGATTGTTTGCGAGATTTGCATAAAGTTGTCGCTTGTAATGCGGTCGGTGGTTGTGGGAGCATTCTTTTCCCAAGATGCAATAGATAACCCTGAAGAAACCATTTCGGTACAATGTTTTCAGGCTTATAAATCCGACAATCAGCTTGTGTTGCACGTTTTCGGACCATTTGATACTCAGCTGGTTTGTGGTCATTTCTTGGAAGAACCGGGGACATCGTTCTCGCTGCATCTCTTCATCTCTGCATTTACCGACGACCAAGTCTCAAACTCTGGCGTGTAATGAGACGGCTGGGACTGTATGGTAAAGAATCTCTAGGGACAGGCGCGGGAGCTAATGATAAGCTCGGCCTGACTACATCCGGGAGATTAGCGCCCCTGGTGACGTCACTGTGATGTCATAATGGGTCTCGGTGGCAGGCGGAGAGTCTGGGCATTGTGCAGTGTCCCTCGTACTTACCCGCCCTCCCTCAGCATAGCGGATTCTAGCGGTGCTGCAGTCAGAGGTCTTTCAACTACAGAGAGGGGCTGATATAGCATCAGCACGTGTCAGTGTAGTCATCATTGCTTACATTTATGGCTGTAATGGCGAGATTATGTGAAGAAACGCGCATTTTATTTGACGCTTGCAGGCGCTTGCGGATTCATTCATGGAGCAATGTCCCAGAAATGTGACGCAAGTATATTTGGTGTCGATGTGAGCTGACGCCTTGCGATAGGGTGAGGCAGGGAGGGTGAGAGGGAGGATTATGAGTTCTAGCTGTGCGAGATGCTGCAAGGCTCGCCACAAATCCACGTATGTCGCCTGCTGGCTGCATCGCTCTTGGAACCAATAGTCATCATTGATTTTAATCCGATGTGTGGATACCGCTGGCATACTTTTGATGTAATTGGGTAAGCGAGCACATCAAATAAAAAAACTGGACATTTTCTATGGTTTTGGATAAGGTACAGGGTGACACAAAAAACGGTCATCACCAAATTTCGAATAACTTCGGAAGTTTTATTCAGATCATCACCAAACTTCGGCCACTTAAGGTCACACCTATGTAGCATACATCCACCAAGTTTCAAGTCTTCACTACGAATACTTTTAGTACAGTGTGTGTTTTACTGACGCTCCACAATGTGCTCCAGGTGAGCGCCACGGCGCTGCAGGGCGTAGGCAAACTTGCATCCGGCGGGCAAAGTTGTCGATAACCCGATGGCTGTGCACTTTACAGAGTGCAATGGCCTCTGGAGACAGTGCTCAGGGGGTGTGCTACCCCTGAAACGTTATTCTTATCGGGTTATCGACAACTTTGCCCGCCGGATGCAGGTGTGCCTACGCCCTGCAGCGCCGGGGCGCTCACCTGAAGCACATTGTGGAGCGTCCGTAAAGCACACACTGTACTAAAAGTATTCGTATTGAAGACTTGAAACTTGGTGGATGTCTGCTACATAGGTGTGACCTAAAGTGGCTGAAGTTTGGTGATGATCTGAATAAAAGTTCCGAAGTTATTCTAATTTTGGTGATGACCGTTTTTTTTTGTGTCACCCTGTATTTAGAAAGCAAAGGGTGCCTATTGGGGCATCAAATTCAACTACAGGGAAATTGTTAGGCATTAGGTAAGGTAATGAAACATGACACTTTGCATAATTGATTTAAATGAGTTGGTATTGCCTATTACGATCATGACATACCTAAATAGAAAATACTAGGGTTACCCGCGTGCTCCGCAACGCGAAGGGGGGATTTTTTGACCCGTGGGTATTGGGTTGGTCTGTGTCGATTTGGTAGATATCCATTTCGATTGATATAAGAATAACCAGTAACCTCATAATATAAATCTGAAATAGGAGCCAAAAAGTTGTATTTAAGATTATCGATTGCTAGTTATAAAGTTATATCCATTTCGTTCGATTGCTTTTTGACGGCCAAGCATTTTGTAAGAAAACAAAAAGATACATCGCATCGAGGTGCCCGTGTCGTATTATCATGCGTTCTACTTTAGAATGATTCGAAAACTGGCGTGAAGTCTTTTGAGGGCCATCGATGAATTTCGCTAAAAATGACAATGTAATGGTTTGGAACATTTACATTTTTAAGGATACTGTTGCTAATCATGCAAAAATGAAGAGTGAATATTGGACAGAATTGAATGCTCTATCCAATGGTACCATATTCAATTGCCAAAGGTATCAGGTTATGCAGCAAACCCCGTGTGATTAATAAAGTGGCACAAAATTGACAAAAACCATTTTCTCCTGTGATTTGCACCACCTTGATTTGGATCAATCAGCTTTTCACAATTTTTATATGAGAGGCGGTACCTTTCTCTTGCAAATAGGCGTTGATTCAACTCGCTCCATTTAACGGTCACCTAAAAATAAAATTAATTCCAAAATCCCTCAAAAACCGCAATTTTTCAAATAAATGTGCCCTCTCCGGTGCACGTGGCGCGTGCTATCCTCTGCATTGCACACCATTCAATAGCCCGTTCAATTCTGTACACGATGCTGTTTTCCCCGTGCCGGTCGGACCCCTGGTCACCAAGATATTGCACGGGAACTGGACCCGTGTCGGCCAAAATTAGCCGTTTTCGCCCGATTTCGCACGCCGATTTATACATGTAAAGTCTATGACGCGAATTTGCACTTTTTGAGCACGCGCCACGCGCTCCCTATCAATCCGATCGAGCCCAGACCCCTCAAAGGCACGTCGCGCATCCTTGATCTATAAGTTGTGCAAATTTCACCGGGCTAGGTGCAACGGTCTGGCCTGTAGTCCACGCAAAGCACCACCAAGTCGGGACCTCGGTAACGGACAGACGCACCCTCCTCAAATAGTAATATAGACAAGCGGCTCCGCCACTTGCTTTGCTGCGTGGTAGGAAAAAATTGCGGCACCAGCCAATTTGCTTTCGAATGGTGTTCGATTCAAATCGATGTGTCGTCTAGAAGCTTAGATATGGACGGAAATGTGAAGAGAATTAAAAAAGAACTGTTCTGGGGGCTTTGTTGGATAAAACTTGGCTGATACGGGGTCAAGGCGGGTCAAAGGGATCAGTTCCGGTCACTTTGGGTCAGGCCAGGTCACATATGTAGGTCACCTCTCGTTCGATGGGATCAGCCCGGGCCACTGTTCTACTTTTACCTCCACCACTATTTACCCCTACCACTACCCCTACCCCTACCACTACCCCTACCACTACCACTACCCCTACCCCTACCCCTACCCCTACCACTACCACTACCACTACACCTACCCCTACCCCTACCACTACTACTACCCATACTCCTACCCCTACCACTACCCCTACTACTACTCCTACTACTACCCATACCACTACCACTACACCTACCCCTACCACTACTCCTACCACTACCCCTACCCCTACCCCTACCCCTACTCCTACCACTACCACTGCCCCTACCCCTACCGCTACCACTACCACTACATCTATCCCTACCCCTACCACTACTACTACCCATACTCCTACCCCTACCACTACCCCTACCACTACCCCTACCACTACCCCTACCACTACCCCTACTACTACCTCTACCCCTACTGGCTACTACTACCCCTACCATTACTACTACACCTACCCCTACCACTACCACTACCCCTACCCCTACCTCCTACCACTACCACTACCCCTACCACTACCACTACCCCTACCACTACCCCTACCACTACCACTACCACTACCCCTACCCCTACCACTACCACTACCCCTACCACTACCACTACCTACCACTGGGTCATGTCAGGTCGTATAATAATTGGATTCAATGAGTATTAAAAAAAAAGACTTTAAAAGTGCTTTTAGCACTGCTCCTATTCGTGCCATTCCATTACCCTTAATCGTATTTGTCGGAAATGGCGCTTACGCGCTTTGTGACAAATGTGGCGCATTGCAGCAAACGTGGCGCATTTTCACCCGGTGATTGAGCATGCATCTTTGCACCTAATTGCGCCCATATCGGACCATATTTAACAAAACTGTTCGATTTGCGGCAAAAATGACGCCCTGAGATAATTGTGGCGCATTGCGGCAAATGCGGTGAATTTGTAAAATCGTATCACAAACTGTTCCCATCGAACGAAAATCAACACATTCTCTCGCCACTTTTGATTCAAATTAAAAACTTGCCCATCCGCCAATGCGAGGCACCCGCCACCGATCGGCATGCATTTAAAGCACAAAGTTTGTCGACCCCGGCTCTCAATGAAGATCTACGAACCGATCAAAATTTCATTGGCGTTCTTCCAGCGCGCGCCACGCGCGAACCGTGCACCCCAGCGAGTCGAAACCTAGAAAAGGCGCTGACCCGCTCTGTCACCTAGAAGGTGTGCAAATTTCAACCTCCTACGATATACCGTCTGCCCTGTAGGCGAGGTTAATTGAACCCACTACACGATGTGCGGACACACAGACTCACAGACTCACAGACAGACGGATTCTGTTTGAATAGTAAGTTAGATGACCTATGTGACGGTTGAAAAACCTTAAGAATACATGAAAAATCATTCCGCTGGCGATTGTAACATCGAATCCGCTGTCAATCGTCTGATTACGAGCGAGCGAGCGCAGCGAGCGAAGTGAGTCTTTTCAATATAACGGAAAAATCTCAGTATGAGCGGCCCGGCCCGGCCCGGCCCGGCCCGGCCCGGCCCGGCCCGGCCCGGCCTGTAACGCTTTTGAGAGGCTTATATCTCAGCAACCGCTGGACCGATTGGCCTGCGGTCTTTTTTGTTGGGTAGCCCCATCCCTTCTACCCCGTAATTGACTACTTTTGATACATCTCAGTGACCGTCGTGGCACGTGCCACGTGAAAAGTCAAGGGTGTTCAAGCTGTTTTGCAAAATTAGTGATTTTGAGAGGCTCATATCTCAGCAGCCGCTTGGGCGATTGACTTGCGGTAATTTTTGTAGGGTAGCAGCATCCCTTCTACCCAAAATAGGATACTCTCGATGCATGTGGGTCACTCCCAGTGCACGTGCAAAATACAACAATAAGAGGTGCCAAATTTGTTCCCATTTCAGTAACTCGGTAATTACTGGGGCGATTTCGCTGAAACTTGGCATACAGGTAGGCACCCACCAGGCAATGCATTCCCATGTGTTGCGATTAGGGTGCTACTGCACGTGCGCACGTGCAGGGGGCGTTTCCAGATCTCGAGAACGGCTGGGCCGATTGCGCTCAAATTTGGTACACGGTTGGGGACCAGTTAGTAGGGTGCCGTGCAAAAGTCATTTTGGACCCCGTTTGCACGTGCGCACGTGCAGAATGCCGCTTTCAGATCTCAGGAACGGCTGGGCCGATTGCGTTCAAATTTGGCACACCGCTAGCGACCAGTTAGAAGGGTGCTTTGCGCAAGCCCGTTTGAAGCACCCTCTCGCCCTTCCGCACGTGCAGGGCTCACTATCTCGCTCGCTCGTTCTTCGCCCAAAAGGCGTTTTACTGGTTTAAATCATACTGATTAATTAAGAAAATCTCATGCATTTCCGTTTCGGATACCGTGTGTTGTTTGCCTACCACAAATACGCTGACACAATGAGTTATAATACCCAATTGACACGATATTTTCCCATTGAATTATGTCCACACAACTTCAGATGACCCAGCTATGCCACCTTGCGCCACAGAAGCCATAACTCGCAACGATAATCCAACTCAAACACGAGACAGCATCACTGTTCTGGAGATTACGACTGTAAGATATCGGCCGTGTATCTACGTTGTGGTCGTACTCTTGGGTGAACTCTCACAATCCGCTTAACTTGCTGCATGGACCGCTTATCATACTGTTCTTGCAACATTTGTATTTTGTGTATTTACAGGAGCTTGACAAACCCTCTGAAAATGATGCTACGGGATCATTGTATTTATATTTATAGCGTTCCTTCTGTGTATGTAACTTCTTATCCACGCGTCTATCAAATTACGAAAAAGGGTTGATAGCTATCACGACACCTTGTCATGGCAGAGCTCTGTGCCATCGACATACCACCAGTAAATCAAACTTTTGTCCATTCCTTACAAGGGCTGTTGTCAGCGCTCTGTCTCTGCCGCAGACATGATGTTACTAGAGAACACGTCAACGTTGAAAGGACCTCTTCATCTATCTACGCTCCTCGTTCGCGCTTCACTTTACTACGACTTCAAGTCTTATCGGATGTCCGTCAAGACAAGAAGACCGGGACACTTTCGATTTCATCTCTCCGTGCCCACTTCTGTCCAGGCGGCGTTTTATTCGGGCGTTCACGATGCAGGTCTGACGTGCAGACACCTCGTCCCACTGACCCGCTCTTGAGGACCTTGTGCCACCGATGATCATACATATAAACATGATGGCGAGGCAGCTATGGTCTGCACAGAAGCCCTATAGGGTCGAGTTCGTGCGTATCCCAGCGAGACGCATTTGCATGGGATTTGACGATTGCGCAACGTAGGATTCTGGAGTGAACGATGAAGCGCTTGAAACCAAGCAATGGGATTTCGTTTTTCCTCGTCGTGTTTTATGATTAGATGGTAGAGCGTTGGATCCATTGAGTTTTATTCACTGAGACCATGAATTCCCAGTGGTGGCAAGAGCTTGTGTTCGAGCTCGCGCCCGATATTTGAAGCCCCTGATGGGGAGTAGGACGGACCGTGTCCAGCTTTGATTGGCAAATCTCGCATAATTTGGCTTATGGATTTCCACCAATGCTTCGATTCCTTGATCGGACGGTAGGATCAGGACCTGTGCAAGAAGCTCTACTTAGCATGAAGTACACTGCACGTTCTGACAATCGGTCCCGTAATAATTATCCGCTGTCTGTAATAAAACGATAAGAAGCAGTGATAATGAAACATGAGCTACTTTATGGGTAAAAAGTGGGCTTATCAGATCCACTATAAAATGAACTCTCACACTCTGAATCACAGTAAACAGCGAGCGGGTGCCAATCATTCGATGCTGTGTTTTTACTGCGGGCGTGACATGCCTGCGCTCGCGCCCAAGTGCCTGCTCGCTTGCCTGTTTTTGTTGTTCGCGCACCGGAACAGCGGACTGCTGATTGGTTTTGACACGGCTAGTCTTCGGCATGTCCAGTCACGTGACTTATGACACAATACACGCGACATGTCACGTGGGAGAAAAATAGTGTTTGATGTAGCCAGTTTGGAAATGTTGCAAACAAGGATTGAACATGTTTGCTTGCTGCGTTGACCAGTTTAGGCTCGATGTTTCTAAAATTGACAGCGTAGAAATTGATAGTCTTGCATACCTGAATTATGAGCGCAAAGATTAAGGGTAGCTCATTCCATTCCGTATTTCTCCGCAAATGACGCATTGATGCGTTAGCTATGACCCAGTCATGCAAAATGTTGCGAATTCGACAACCCGAGTTTATACCGTGGTGTGCGTGAAAGCATTTATAGGTGGCTGTTTGCTGCGCAAAAACGCATACCTACTAAATATAGCTGAATCTTCAATCTCGGTTCGCTGGCGGAGCGTTAGCAAGTAAGATTTACTTTGAATTCAATAACAAAACAGCAAGCTTTGCTTTGTGGAATACTGTGTGCAAAGACAGCTGTTGGTTTCTTCCCAATGCCGCAAAATGTCTGATCATGGATTGTATTTCATGCACTTTTGGGGGACGGTCATAAGCCGAAGCGCTGATTGAATCAGAGCGATAATTTCGATTATTGTGCAAAACATGGCCGAATCAAAACCAGTTCTGTTCGTGGACCTAATTAGATCCGAAATTGTATGTTTCGACCAAATCTGAAAGTGAGACTGAAATGAAACAAAGGCAATCAAAGACACTCAAAAACTCCGTCTGACAGACTGAATCTCAGGCTGACACTCCGACTAAAGCTATGACTGAGGCTCCGACTTGAGCTTAGTCTCTGCCGCATTCGGAAGCGTGCCTCCCTTCAGCACCCGCCGTGGCGATGCACGTTTTTCAGCCAGTTTTTACGGACACCCATCAAGCGGCTTGAGGATATACGGCAGGAGAGGTTCATCTTCCTGACGACAGTTCAAGAGAAGGTGAATGATGTTTGGTGAAATGGGTTGTACCTTTAGATGGGCAAGATACTGAACGTGGAAGAGCCGGTAGCAAGGTATGGCATTTAACTTAACTATTTAGCCTGCTGATTTGTTTTTTTTTCTCCACTAATGGGTGCCTGCTTCCGAATATTGTGCTCCGTCTTTAAAATCATGTCAAATGACGGCGATCCTTTGACTAGTTAAATTTTCATCAACATTTCTATGTAACAATAATTTAAATGGATGCTGTTAAAAGTTTGTTGGTGTGGCGCATTACAAATGGCATACTCTTCAAGCTTTTGCTGTTTTGTCTAATGATTATTAACTAATGACATGACACATAACAAGGACATCATCGCGACTGAACAGTTAGGTAGATGATTTCGCTGGAGACACAACTTGCTTGTCAAATGACCTCCATAAGGATAATTCATTTCCCTTCTCGTTACCCCGACTCGTTTCCCCTTCCGTCATTCTGCGTGCACTCGCCTGGTTCGGGCGCGTCGGCAATCCTCCTCTCGTCGCCGTCGACGAACTTCTCCGTGCGACACCGACGATCTCCGACGGCACCGACGACGCTCCTCGACGGCACCCCGCAGTCGAGTGGACGCCACCGACGCGTCGACCGCCAACAAAAACGAAAGTCGAGCCGCGCGCGTCCTTCACTCGCATGTCCACCGTAGGGTGGAGTATGGGGATGAGATGCGGCCGGTGATTGGCTCTCCGGGGAGATGCGCCGCCCAATAGGGTATGAGGGGGAGGTGGCGGTATCCCTGCAGAGTGCAGACACCAGTGCGCTGGATCTGTCAGCTCGGTTGGTCTTCTTGTTGTTGAAGCGGAGACGACGTCAAGGTTTTCGGGGAAGATCGTCGGGAGTGGGGTGGCGATGACTAACGGGAAGCTGTTTGCTGAGAGAGGTGGTCAGGATATTGTTTGCTGGAAGAAACGAAGGTGAATAAAGGGGTCTTGAACTGCATAGCATTGCGGGCCAATAGCTGTGTGTGCATCCCCCATGGGAATCAAATAATTTTGTTTAACTGGCCATGACACGCTTGCTAGCTATTTTATATGAAAACTAAGAGGCTAGTTATTAATAGTTATAAATTCATCAATGTTACTCGTCACCGATGCTCACTACGCAACTTGGTGACAGCAGAAATCATTGGAAAAGTCTTCTGACTCGAGCCCTTTGTCTATGGAATTATCATGCTTTAGCCGCCATTGGGATGCCAAGAATGTATGCTCCGTACGCATGCAGGACACTAAGTATTATTGGAACAATAAGTCCTTGTCTGCATGGTCACTGTTTCAGTTTCGATCGATCAAAAGGTGATCTGTCATAGCTGAACCGTTTATGCGTTGTTCTACAGTTACGGGTTTGTCCACCGAGTTACGCAATGTCTGCTTCGTGCTGGGAGGTCTCGTGTGGTTCGTAGGGAATCGAAGAAGTAGATAATGCATGGTCACAGAGGTAAACCTTATGTAATTTCAGTTAGGCATGAGTGTGATTTATTAGTTCCTTTGTGTTAGACAGTGGCCCTGTAGCACAGTTTTCTCGCTGGCCCCTGCAGCTCCATAGATACTGCGCCGCCCAGCACACCCCAACGGGTGAACAGACGGACTCGTTTCATGGTCAGACGGGCAAACGAATGTATGGCTAGACCCGTACCTCTCGGTGTTCAAAAGTGATAAGATGCGTTCTCAGAGATATCGGTCTTGCTCTCGGTTTTGATTTTGATATTTGCGGCAGTACAGTTATTTATACTTGCGGTTGATCGTAAAAGTGAGACTCAACAGATATGTCTTGGTAGGTTTTGTTTTGCGTATTTAAAAAGTATTTCTATTACAGCTTAAAACACCTATTTTATCATGCATGCTACGGCCGTGCCACTTGATCCAGGGGTGTCGTTTTCCGAAAATGATTGGTAGTGCCCAAAGGCGGCGGCTGGCCATATATGACGGGGCTTACAAGGTAGGGTACCCCCAAATCTGCCTTTCTCATCGGATTTCGGCCACTTATTTTTCGCCCTGGTCATTGACAAGACTAACCGAAATCTAAAAAAAACACAAAAAAAAAACTTTGGAAATCTGGGTCCACACCGGACGCCATGCACAAAACGTGCAGATATATAGGCAATAGTGTCGGAGGAATGCACGCCATTCTGAAAGAGGCCCACATCGACTTAAAAGGACGGCTGTGCTGAAAGGGGACAGGAACAGCTTTGAGGGCCCAAGCCGACTAAAAAAGACGGCTGCGGGGCCAGGAACGGTTTTGAAGACCCACGCCAATTGAAGGGTTCGACAACTAACGAGGACTGGAAACACAACGATAGTTAGAAAGACCTGCTTGCCAAAATAAAAGGATGACAGTACGAGGGGCGTTCAGAAAGCTACGGGCCCGACCATGAAGGAGCAGAGAGATACAGCATCGACTCATTAGACCAAAAAGTTCATTTATTCAAATAAACACCGTTAAGACAAACACATTTCGCGCAGCGCTTCGCGAGAGCCCTCAAGGCCTCCATAACCAAGTGGGTTTTGGTTGGACCCATCCTGCACGTCCAAGACGGCTGATTTCGTCTCCCTGCTGTTAGCGAGGTTGCCGCTGCTAATTTTCTTATGTTGGGGAAGAGGTGGCAACCACTAACCAGAGTGTGCAAGGTTCGGAGAGAAAAAAGTGGATGTGACAACAACTCGAAGCTCATCGCTTCACTGTTCGTCATCCCGCCCATGTACGCAGGTGCGTGGTCGCGGATCAGGTGCACACTTTACGTCAGCTTCCCTATAGCCTCTCCTCGATGTTTATCGAATGGACGCACATCATCAATTGTGTGCCCCTGTTTTGGAAAGTTGACGAGCGGAGGGGGGTCGCATCGACCCCTCCCCCTGCCAGGCCGTGTTATGAAAAATGCCCAGGGCGAGGGTTAACGCTTGGTGCCTTTTCTGCACTAACTACTATGAAACGAATCACTGCTCTCTTCTGGGCGTCGCCCATCCTATCCGAAATGGCGAACTATGCTACGAATAGAAGCCCGAATCAATCACAGAAGAGACTTAATTAATGGCCACTTACTTAATTTGCGTAAGTGGACATCCCAATAACACATCATTTAACACACCGCCTTGCAGGCCAAAATTCCAGCTCCTTCATTGTTCGGCCCGAAACTTTTTGAACGCCCCTCGTAGTTACGAGCTTCAGTTTTCGGGGTCTGATGCGGTAATGACCTGGCGTTGAACCCTGGGGAATCAGGCTGCATCACCCACTCAAATCAATATACCTATGGCCTATTCTGGAGCACCGCGGCACCTTCCGAAGTCGGTGTAGGGCCTCCAGCGGCTGGTGTGGAGACGGATCGGGGTCTATTTGGGGGCGGTCGCGTGGTATGCGGGACTCAGAGGCAGTTATGGACCTCTATAACCAATTGCGTTTTCGAGCCTCTTAAAATTCATTAAGGACCGGAGTCCTAGACACGTGAAACCTCATTGTCAGCTACATGCACCTACTGTGGCTAGAACCTTATTTATGTACTTGCATATGTGCTTATTTAATATTTGCTTATCTGTTTATTTTGATTTTTTATCAACTGATAAGTGACAAAAGATTGGTAGGGCTCAGCGAACATTGGTAGGGCCCAAATAAACATTGGTAAGGCTCGGGCCCTACCAGGCCTATACAAAACGACGCCCCTGACTTGATCAATCGTAAACAAAAGAAGCTGAGGTCTTTTAAATCAAAACAGGTTGGATTACTGAATAATGGTTTTCATTCAATAAGTTTTTGCTGAGTGATATTTTTATCAGTTCTTTGTAATGCAATGGTATATTGTTGGGGAAAATTATATAATTGATAACATCAGGTGCATCACATGCGGTGTGGGATTGCGATCGTGACTCATTCTTACTTGATGTGCTATAAACCAGCTGTGCAAAGACTATTACGATTATCTACAGCTTTGATACCGTTCCCGACTGGACTATATATCCATCAATACCTTTATCTCAAAATCTGAATGCACTATAAATGACTTTTTACTATGCTTAGCAACCAAAAAGCAGAAAGAATAGATGATGACATGAGAACGGACATAAATTTTACAAGCATTCATGGTCACCATCAATGATATATGACGTCGAAAACTTGCTACCACTAAGCCATTATTAGTGATATGTTGATGTCATAAGCAAATTGTTGGAAAATGGGAGATTTTCTTGGGATGATGCATTATTATGGAATGATTGGCACGAGTTATACGATAAAACGCACACATATTCATTTTCGCGTTGCTCATGTTGAAAAACGACCCTATTGTGAAGATTTGTTACTTGATCGAAATGGCTTCCAACCGGTGGAATACGGTGGACGAAATTGGATAAAAAAAAATGCAATGTGAGATAGACAGATGAGACAGATAAAGCTTTAAATTACTGTCGTTATCCATTTATTCATTTATCTTTGTATAACCAACACAGTCCGTGTCTCCTCTTAAATGATCAAGTTTTGCTATCATATATACCTAATCGCTTAGAGAGGTGATGGAAGCCAACTTTGTTCTCTGGAAAGTGTCACATCATTGGAAACCCCATCGGTAGCTTATCGATTACGTGAGCCCGCTCTGTGATTTAGTCATCGATATGAAAGTGTAGGTAAAAAGGATGCCATAGGTATGAGAGAACAGATACTTATGATGCGATCATTTATGACTTCAGATGGGTGAAATTGGCTTGCTGGCTCGCCGGTGTATCACAGCGTCTGAAAACCATCTATAAGAGGACTCGAGTCATGGTATTCAAATCACAAATGTCATTGTGAGTATGATACGATGTTTTTGGAATCTCTTGTGCAGTTATTTTAAGCTGATTAAAGGTATTATCAGGGTTTTTTCCAAAATTTCGGACTTACTCAGTGAAACGTGTAGAAGAAGGTGACTGAAGCCCCAATCCAAAGTCATTCGTCTCAAAATTGCCTAATTTTCCAATGGTGGGCCTCCAAAGTTTTCGCGGCTGCCAGCCGCGTAAACTTGCGAGTACTTGGTGGTCCATCTCTAAACGCCCATAGGGTTTACACTAGCGGAGACTTTTCTAAATATTTCTAGAGAAAATATAATGGATCTAGGGAAAATATAATGGATCTAGGGAAAATATAATGGATTACATGCTCCATTATATTTTCCCAAGACAAAATAGGGAAATATAGCATAGGTCCGTAGCACAACGAACACAACCTTCTTCTCATTCTTCTCAGCTTCTCATTCTAGATATCCTGTGGGTTATCAAAATAATTCAAATTAAAAATTGTGTTGTGTACGTTCAAACTAAGCTCATCCCGAGTGTAATTCAAGAATGTCTTAGTTTAAGTAATTAAACTTGAAAGTGATATAGCTCAAGCAATGAAGAAGCTTGGATGGAACTAGTGTTGAATCAAAGTTACCTATCATTTTTAATGCTAAGTGCTGAACGTTACCAATAATTCGAGACATCCGTTGTAAGATGTATGACGCAGATCAACTTTGATCAAGTGAAGAAAATAGATTTCAGATGAAATAATGTCAATGTTCAAGGCTGAGCGACTGGCAGATTTCGGAGTGAGCACGAGTGGCCTTGAGACATTCTGTTTCTGTAGGTACTCAAAATAAATAAATTATCATGTTGTGTGCTTTGAGGTTAAGTGTTATCAGTGGTGCTTCATGGTTGTCCTTTGTTGTTGGTGTATAGGCATGTTTTGAGCACATTGCAGCATGATATTGGTGGTGTGTAAAGCAACTGATCTCCGCAGACTTTGCACTTACTTGCAAAGCCTGCGGACTGACTTTGCAGACTTTGGCTGACAATGAGCAATGCATTGCTGACTGATATCATTTATTCTGTGTTTGTAGCACAAAGTACAGAAGTGGCACATACATTGTTACTTTGAAAACCTGATGTGAATTTTGATGTAGAAAATTGGTGGCTGACGTTGAGTCCTGACGTATTGTGAGTAGTGTACATCTGGTGCATTGAGCGCAGACTTGAGACCAGTGACGTTTGTATCAGTAGACTGTGTTTGAGTCTACTTATATGGGTAGTCATAAAGCAGGCGTCACACTTCTTTTTGCAACCAAGGAGATGCGCTATACCCAGAGATGCTTTCTCACCAAACCTTACCAAACCAAACCTAACCTACAGCGCCTCTCTTCGTTCGTTCATGGTTGCAAAAAAACAAGTGTGACGCCTGCTATACTACTACCCTTATATGGCCTTGGTTTGAGTGTGGTGACTGAGTAAGCTGGTGTGTATAGCCATGCAATAAGTGTTTTGAAATATATTTTTGGGACAGTATTTAAATGGTGTGTTTTGGCCATCTGGCATGGATGATGGAAAGTCACTAACTCAACTTCAGGAACGCTTCTTCATTATGCTCATCTAAAGCAGATCTATTTTCTCTTTGCAAGGATTGATTCCTAATTCACTGTCAATTATAACCTGGGCCAGAAGGTTTCGCTGAGCCACAGGGTTCATACAGATTCATCCACAGTGCTCAGCAGTGTATGTTTTCAGATTTCAACAGACTGTATTTTTTTCTGTATGTACATATGCATCATGCAAGGGTACAACAGATGCGGTATTTGGTAAGCAGTTTGCAGCAAGGTGGTGTTTGTACTTATTGGCAGAACTAGTTGAGCAGGACTAAAACTATCCTAGTTTCTCTCCAGTTTACTCAGATCCGTCTCAACACATTGAACATATTGAAAGCGTTCATCCATGAAATGTCTGCATGTATACTCATTTCCGAGAAGGCACGCTCGTCGCTCATCCATTGCCGAGCAGGCACGTGCGTGCCCATCGCGGGCGCGCATTAGCGCGCGTCCATGGCTGGGGCGCACGCGCGCGGCCATGGCCGGCATGCACGCGCGCGCGCCCATCGTCGGCACACAAGCGCGCGCCGCGTCCTTACCCGGCGAGCACGCCGCGTCCGTACCCGGCGCGCACCCGCGCGCGTCCACAGCCGGGGCGCACCCAAGCGAGTTCGTATCCGGCACGTACCGGCGCGCACCCGCGCGCGTCCGTACCCGGCCCGCACCCGCGCGCGTCCACTGCCGGCACTGACAGACCCTGACAGACGGGCGTGCTGCCGTCGGCGGTCCTGACAGATGAGCGGCGGGCCCGGCTCCCGCAGCTCCGGCAGCGGGCGGCAGCCATGGTCGGCATACACGCGCGCGCGCCCATCGTCGGCACGCAAGCGCGCGCGCGTCCATAGCCGGCGCGCACCCGTACCTGGCGCGCACCCGCGCGCGTCCGTACCCGGCCCGCACCCGCGCGCGTCCACTGCCGGCACTGACAGACCCTGACAGACGGGCGTGCTGCCGTCGGCGGTCCTGACAGATGAGCGGCGGGCCCGGCTCCCGCAGCTCCGGCAGCGGGCGGCAGCTCCGGTGACTGTTCCGGCAGCTCCGGCAGCGAGCGGCGTCTTCGGCAGCGCTCAGCAGCGGCGCCAAGCAGCAGCAGCGGCTGAGCCAACAGGCGGCCGCGGAGGCACGCCCCCCCCCCCTTTGCACATTGTTCGTCCATGGAGATGTCTGCAAGCACGCCCATTGTTGAGAAGGCACGTGCATCCATGGCTGAGCACTGAGCAGGCACGTGCGACCCCTTTGCACATTGTTCATCCATACATATCAATATAATTTACCTTATGATTAGTGTGAGTCTTACAAAATCTTAAACTCAGAAATACCACAAGGCAGGCTGCCTGGGTGAGTTGCTAATATGAACATAATGAACATTATACATTAGTGCAGTACCTATAAGCATCCATGCTGTGTGAAGGACTTGGCCCTCACATTCATTCGTTTGGTGATTGCACATGGTGGCATGTGTACCAATTGTTCTCCCTAACCCTTCTTACAACTTTGACTAGCAAGTAGAAGCTGGCAAAATGCAAGGAGCTTACAAAGCATGCCTATATGTAGATAACTGAGGATGATTCTCTCAATTGAAGCATGATCCGCACTCAGCAGCTTCTTCTGTTCTGTTCCACAAACTAAAACTGAAATGCCTCAATTTTCCTCAAAATATATTCATTTATCACTCATAAACAACAAAAATATACATTAAGTAGGTACCAGGGCAATAAAAAACATACAAGTTACATATTTTTTCATGTACCATCCTTTCACAGCAGCAATATGTAGAAACGCACCAAGACGTTCACGGAGAGCCCACCCATAACAAACTATAGTTGAAGCCTGCTGCAGCAGCAGGGGAGACGTACAGGACACAGAGGTCATGTCACAACATCATGTTGTACAACCTGTTGTTCGAAAAAACAGATCAACATAGATCTTGAAAAACTGTAGGTAGCGCTTTCTTCAGTCACTTAGGTAAGCTAGACGCAAGACGTTACATTAGATTGACCACTCTTGACAAAATAATCAGATTGAAACTTAGCTCTTGTGCCTGATGCACTTACATTTCAATTTATTGAAATAAAACACTCAAATTTACCCTTGAAAATTGTTGACATTTAAATGATATTAATCAAGATTTGATGATCAGCAAACAAGCTCAAGCTATTCAAATCACACCCAAATCAAAATAATAACTTTAGCAATGTTGATAACTCTTGCTGTCTTATTGAAAAGCAAATCTTCAATTTGTTCATATCCAAATTCAATGCCAAGCACTGAAGTCTTGTTGCAAGGCCCTAAAAACAACAGACAAAAACAAAACAGACAAGGCCCGTCTTGTGGAAATCGACAGTGCGGTGCGGCGGCCTTGGCGAAATTTCCCAAGGCTGCTCTTTGTTTACATTTTAGTGATGGGCCAACTTGGCCGCCCAAGTACTTGTTTTGCGTGAGTAAGTACAATTTTGTCAATTTTGAAACGGCTATATCTCGCAAATTTTGGTACCGATTTACATTTTATGCATATCTTTAGAATCGGCAGAGTCTGGGGAGTTCATTGATTGGAAATTTATGCCGATTCCTTTCAATTTTTAAACCCTGATAATCCCTTTAATACATCTGTTTTATTCTGCTACAAAATCAAATTCATCCGGAGGATCTATAAGTTATCTTAGGAGTGCTAGACTTGCTATCAAAATGATTACCGTCAAACATCGTTCCTGCATTAAACTTTTTTATATTTCACCCGCGTGACTCTTTTTCCATTTACGATTTATGAGAGATTCGGGCTGTTCATTATTTCTTTAAAGTGCTTCTAGCTAAAAACCGTCATTTTCAGAGCCGAAACTATGGTGAAACCGCCTGGTTTGTCCAATTTTTAGGAAATTAGTTTTATCTCATTTTCCTAGAGACGCGATGCTAACTGAAAATGATTTCCTACTCTAACACTGTATTTAGCTATTTTGTTGTACAGTTGGTGTTTGATTGACCGTCAATGCATTTAACGGTTGACCTTCGTTAATAATATATCATCATCATCATCATTTATTTAGCATCGCATTGTGCGACAATTGATAACAATAAGTAATAACAGAGTGTAACACGTCAACTGCAGCACGGTCAGTAGCAGGTGAGCAGCCTTAGTAGTCGCCGGGATGCCTCGCAGCTGCCTTGTAAAACAAACTTCAAGCTGTCTTTCAGGCCATCTGGCATGCGAGGAGTCCGAACCCGGTCACGATCTACCGGACCACCAGCGGCAAGTTCCAGCACTTCTCTGAAGTCATTGTTCAGCATGCCGAATATCTGCATCACGAATGAGCCCTCCAGTTCACTGGGATTCAGGGTCAGCTATGATGAGAAAAAAAATCATCTGATGATGATGAAATATGATGAGAAAAAAATCATCTCCTGGTGCTATTGATAAGCCATTATTAATCTGGCACTGAGCAACTTTGTTCCATTCCGCTTTTATCCTTATTTACTTGCGGATCTTCTGGGTTCGCTGTTTACCACAAAGTAGTCTGCAATCGGGGCAGATCCCGGCTAATAAAACCACGTGATCCCACTTGACAAGCCAAAGCGAACCGAATCGAGTCAACTGAACCTCATCTCCAGTCACAAATTGGTGTTTTTATCTTCGGGAAAATAAAGCTGGTATTACAAGTCTGGTTGGGCCTTTTTTCTTCAGAAAGTTCTTTACTTTCTTCAGGGAGCATTGAATCACACAGCTGTTGTTAACTCATTGCTGATCTGGGAATGGTGACGGACATTTTTTCGGCGATCGGAGGTGATATCACGCGCCCGTATTCCTGTAGAGATGTTGCAACTCATGATGTAATTGTATCCTTCGTGGAGCTGTAAAGCTCAGAGGGCTTCGAAGTCTATAGTTCCTATCCAATGGCACTCCCGTGCCTACGTCACCAGGAGGACGCCTGAGGGCATTTACATGTTGAAGATAGGGAAAATTCCATAGTTTAGAGCCGCCTGAAGATAAACCTTGAGGTAGATGACAATGTAAATGCGTGCGAATAAGATCATCAACATGTTATTTATCCAAATCCAGGTAGCACGAAGTGTAGAACTAACCAGTGTAGTAGAAGTCTCCGGTTGCATAGCAAATCTGGGAAGTGGCATGCACGAAGTGGGTCGATTTAATTAATCAATGATCAAGTTATGTCACTGGCTAAATGATCGCTCTATTATCTATGTTGTCTGCGCAGGAGTGATGGTTTAAATTGTTAATGAGTCTTATCTATGTTGTATGAGTTTTATGAATTTATTGAAAATGAAGTTGAGTTGTACATCTGTTTCTTATTTCTTAGGAGAGAAGTTGCATGCTGATCAACACATACTATTTATCATCTGCCTAATGAATCCGCTTTGAACAGCGCACGCAGATTTTCAGCAAAATTGATGCCATGAAGCGCATGTGTGGTTTGCGTTACCCACTTAATCAAACTGTCAGAACTACAGGTTTTACCACAAAATATTGCCATTGACGCAATGTTTTACAACATTGACACGCATTCCAAACAAGTTGTGTGAGTAATCGATTTAGCGATATCTATCGTGCAGGTGCCAAGAAAAAAGCGCATTAATATCTAGGTGTCGAGTGTCTTCACTGGAATTCAGAGAACATCTGTGGATTTCATAAACCACTCATGTTTGGGTCATGGAGACTGTGAGACAAAATCTATTTCAAAACGTATGTGCACAAACTTGTGTGATTGAGCATAAGTCAAAATAGAGGCTTCGAGTCCACTATGTCTGTGTGCAAAAAAATGTGCGACACCTTTAGTAGAATGAATGACTTGAGCTCACACCACTATACTCTAAGGGCATATTATGTTGATCTATTCTCTTTTTGTTAAATGTTTATGGTGCCTAATCATTTGGTGTTGCTCACAGCAGAATTTCCTAGAGGAACCTTGTCAGTTGCCATCCCTGCTTCGCTCATTAAAAAATGTCATGATACCACTGAATGCACCTGAGCATTGCTCAAGAGTTACGCCGCTAACTGGACTATAATCGATTTCACGGTCATCCCCATTTGCCCGTGTTAGTGACCGCATCGCCTGCCCCAAACTGTTCCCTGATTACGCGATTCTGGTCATCCCATTAATGGCACGAGTCTTGCTAGTTCAGTAGTCGCTTTTCGCAATACTTAACAGCCCAGTTAACCGAACGGGATGCTTATTCATCAAGTACACGTCACTCAGCTCTTACAAACATAAATCACAGCAACCTTGCAGGCCGTGAAATGGACAACTCATTACCAGGATAAACCATGGATTAAGTTCGGCGCCTTACATAAGTGATTGACAATAGAATCAAACGCTGGATGCGGGTGGAATAGGAGATAACCGGGGTTTCGCAAACTGCGGCTCGCTTACGTGTTAGTGAGGCCACATGTCACAGGTGGTTGCTGAAATTTATAGTTTATAGATTTTAAAGATAAGTCTCAACTCAGGGCAAGGACATCTCAGCTCAATCTGACTTGCGTTATTAGCTGTAATCAAAGGAAATTAATTTGAATTAATACATACTTTACGGTGCGTTCACTGGAGATTAACCGTGCGTTAATTCGAAGGTAGCCGTGCACCAATTTAAATTGGTGCACGCGCGTGCAGTGATGACTTTCTCGACTGAAGTTTTTCGGAAGGGTCATTGACTTTATTCTTAGAATTCCCATAAAAGGCCCTTTTAGTGGCATGGGCTAGGTTTAATTTTGATTTAAATTCGCACCGTTAAGCATGTATTAATTAGTTTAACACATGGTTTCCTTGCATAAATGGTTTTAACGCACTCGTGGATGGAATGGAGCACTTGTGCGTTAATGCACTCGTTTCACTCGTGCATTAACACACTCGTGCTCCAATCCATCCACGTCGTGCGTTAAAACCATTTACACACGGGAAACCATGTGTTAATATATATTAACACATGGTTTCCCGTGTGTAAATGGTTTTAACGCACGACGTGGATGGATTGGAGCACGAGTGTGTTAATGCACGAGTGAAACGAGTGCATTAACGCACAAGTGCTCCATTCCATCCACGAGTGCGTTAAAACCATTTATGCACGGAAACCATGTGTTAAATTAATTAATACATGCTTAACGGTGCGAATTTAAATTAAAAGTAAACTTAGTCCATGACACTAAAAGGGCCTTTTATGGGAATTCTTAGAATTAAGTCAATGACCCCTCCGAAAAAACTTCAGTCGAGGAATTCGTCACTGCACGCGCGTGCACCAATTTAAATTGGTGCACGGCTACCTTCGAATTAACGCACGGTTAATCTCCAGTGAACGCACCGTAAAGTATGTATTAATATATAATGTACATCAATGCGAGGGTTGATTAATTCACGTCCTGCTCGCAAATTTAACCAACCGTTGCATATAAACGTTTCGTTTTTAAGTGGACTCCTTGTGCTAAACTTAAGTTTTGCTATAGCGCAAATTTGAATTTCTTGCGCATCTTCTTGATTATTTGAACCCTAAATCAACTACCTGCATTTGTGGATGGTGACTGCACGGCGGGCTCAATTAAAATGTGTCCATGGTTTTTGCTGAGCTGCTAAACAGTTTTCAAAAACAAAGAAAATTCTCCTCTTCTCATTCATAAATAATGTTTCGCTTAAATACCAGCCTTGGAATGAAACCTTTTTAGTTTCCTTGGTTCCCTTGCTCCCTTACCATTATGTAATATCAGCTAAGCAGTAAAAACTGTCTAATTTACCATCTCAAAATAAAAGCTTGAGCCCTACATCTGGCAGGATTTTGCTGAGCAATATGCCGTTAGAATGCTTAAATGAAAAGCTGCAACAAATGCGAGCAAATAGCTGCTACATGCTGAAACACTTGACCGCCATCGGTACATCGTAAGCCGCTCCCGTTGAAATTGATCTCTCGAAGAGAAAGTAACAAGGCTGTCTCTGAGGTGTCCCTTCCCAGGCACACTCCACAGGAGCAGCTTTGTTGAACTACATCCACCGACAAATGACACAGACGACAAAAATGACGCGGATAACACGGCAACATGGTTTTAGGTGTAGGTACTGGAGGAGTGCTGGCTCACTTATCCACGTGCCGATGGCAGTCCCGTTGTAACTGCATTTAATCCCAATAGTTGTCGGGCCTGACCGCGCTGCTGATACTTCTTCGTCCCTTCTGACAGCATTCTTTGTATTGTATTGTTTCAACTATCACCTGCACTCCACAAGCGCAGTACTGAGATTTTTCCAAGCCCCAGTCAAGATGTTTCTAGGCTGCTCACACCAAAAACATTCTGTAATTCACCGTCATTGGTTGATATGATAAGAACAACTGAAAGCATCTGGCCCTCTGGACATTCGGTAGGTACCTATATCTCTCAGGGTAAAATAAAAAAAGATAAAACGGGATGTGACGCCCTATGTTTTATTCATGACAATGCGATAAGAATAGCTAATCAGCTGTAGGGAAATACCAAGATGAGATATTGAAGAAATATTATTAATTTTCCGTAAAAGAAACGGAAATACCGTAAATACAGGGTGTTCCAAAAAAAGTGAGCCCCCTTACTTATATTGCTTTTATCTCCAAAACCGTACGTCCTACGATAATGAGAGACCCCTTGTTGGAAAGAACGGTCAAAATCGAATCTAGTAGGCTACCTAGTGTGGCTCTGAATGATTACGTATTACACCGAGAACGACCAGAACAAAATGTGTTGCGAGATCGGGTGAAACACGGCGACGGCGGTAAACGTGTACCTATTGCTGACGGCAACGCATGACCGATATCGGAGTGGTAAAAATACTGGTTGAACTAGGTCATCCATTCAGTGTTCAATTTTCATGATAAAAGTTCATGTGCGAAGAATGAATAAAAGCACGTGAACTGAAATATGCAGTCAGATGCGAAGAACTTTCAACCATATCCGATACCGTTAAATGTTTCACCAAGAGTTTGGTACAGAATTGTGCTTTTCACAATGCTGGCCGTGTTGTGTGAGATATGTAACGGAATTTCAGCCTATCTGGATGGAATTTGATTGCTCTATCTAATGAGCGGCTTCCCAAAGCTGTAGGATGCACGGTTGCAGAGGTACAGTCGATCTTAGTTGGGGGCTCACTTTTTTTGGAACACCCTGTAGTTAGTTTCCAGTTTGCACAACAATGAGGTCCGGAAAATTCCATTAAAGTAGCACCAGAACCAGCCTCTACTTCAAAACATTTTCTAAGTGCTTTGTGGCATGAGCGCCTTGAGCTGAGTCATAGGCATTTATTCATCAGCTAATCAATGGACAATGCGTCGGAAAGAAACATGAACACAATTCACCAATCACTATGAGTCATACGAACACCAGTCACATATCAACCAATGAGCAAGCGTCACCAGATAGATCCCAACCAGCCATTGGTGCCTACAGCCAACTCTCATATCTCCGCTGTTCGTTCAAAGCTGTACACTACCCATCATCATCGCCGCTGTCTGTGTCAATATCGGCATCCTGTTTCTGAGCGCCGACCGACTGATTCTCATACATCCGCGCTCCAACTGCGAACAGCATGTCTTCGTCAATTCGAACACGACATTTCTTCGTCAATTCGAACAGGATGAGTCGCCTGATTTGGACATCAGCGCTGGCCTCCACAGCTGGGGGCCGTGTCGGTTGTTACGGCAGGCTCATGTGAATAACAGCTGGGGTCGGTAGTGGCTAGTGAGTTCCAGGTGTGAAGCTGACCAATGGGCAATGACTACTGTATGAAAAAAGAGCTTATTTATGGTGCTGGTGGGGAGCTGAATACATACAAGCCTAAAAGATTAGTTGAGTATACGAAATGCGTGAGCTCCAGTTAGATTGGATATCGGCTGAAGTGACGAATGACAAAGCGAACATCTGTGAAACATAAGTGCGTTAAGAAGACTACATGTAGGTAGAAGTGGTTCGTGTACGCAAAACTCTCTGAGATACAGATAACCGCAGGCTGTTTGAAATAGACAAACACTATTCGTTAGATATTTGATGTGATCGTGAATCTTTATCTTGTAAACAGATGTGGAGTGTCAAATTGGCTCATAATTAGTGGCCAGAAAGGCACCGACAACTTTCTAAATGTCAGAGCAAATTTCATCGGACGTTTGACCATGTGTATTTCTTATGACCGGTCTGATAAAGTTTGTGGGAAGGAACACCCTTCAGCGAATGTTTTATTATCTGCACTGTGATACCCCATATATCATCGTCATTTTTTAGGGGACAGCACACCTCGCTCTTTGTTTTTTTTTTTTCTCACCACCAATGCTCTCGGGGATTTGTGACCTACCTTTTTACCTGCTACACATTATTTCAGTGACGATTAATCTTCGCCAATTTATCTCACAAATATCTTTGGCGCTAGAAGTGTGTGCATTATGTAAGTTGAAAAATAGCTTTCGCACTATCAAGGTAAATCAAGAGATTGTTCGCAGTTACTCAACTTGTTATTACTTGATGAATAGGATGCTGGTAAGCCAATGGGACGCATTCTAGGCTCGTCGGCCATTTTGACGTTGATCTAAATTCTGGGAAATGTTGCCAAGCTCCCCCCCCCCAATCATTGATAAATAATGAGCCACGGTTAAGACGCTCTCAAGTCTCATGTTTCAGTCACTAGATTCATCAGCTTAGGCGTTTAGTGATTCCCGACAGCGACATTTTTTGAATATTTAGCGAAGGATTTTCGCGGAGTCTCCACTGTGAATGGTCTGGCTTTAATGTTCCTCACCACAGCTGCCAATTATCGTTTAAGTCTATCCAATGGTGTGCTTGTAAACATCTCGACACACCACCAGCAAAACGACCAGTTGTAAAAAATGCTCTTGTCGCTCATTTGTTATGGTCGCTGCTGGATTATTGTTTTGCTTTGATCACATCATCGGAAGTTTTGTTCTCTAATCATACATGTAGCACAATCATCCCAAATATGTAGCTCCTATTGATGAGTTTGAACGGTTCATTTATGACACTAAATGGAGATTCTAGTGAGAAAAAAAAATATTTGCTTCTGCCTCAGTGAAGAAATGGTTTGTCTTGACAAGTTAGAATAATGGAAAACACAAAGAGTGGGAGAATGGGGGCAAAACACAAAGCAAACGTTTTTCGATGAAAAAAAACACGACTGTAACAAATAAAACATTATGGCATATCTAATTTCCACACAAAACAGGTTCTAACGAGTCAAAGAATACATTTCAATTCAACAGTGTTTCTAGCTATTGAAACAAGCCCTCGGCTACATACTTGACGTTCAAAATTGAGCCTCTGTGACAAAAACTTGTTAAAATGTCAAGGTTCTAAAATGTGTTTGTTCTCTTTTCACTAAACGTCAATCACTTGTATCGAATAAACCTTGATGAAATCGAAAGATCCCGCACAATCCTCTCTTCTATAGTGTGCCATGCACTGTAAAAAAAATCTTACAAGCCCCTTGTAGGAAAACCGCTGGCGCAAAAATGAGCATGCAGCGACGTGTAAAAATCGCCTCATATTTAGCTAGTAAGAGGGTACAAGCTTGTTTCGTTAGTAAATGACAAGCCCACGCCTGATAAACCGAGCACCTCCGTGTCAGCCCCTCGTTTCGTTATTCGGTACCTCGTTTGAAAACGAGGGCAAAACCAGCAGATCGGTACGCCGATTAGGCTCCTTAGCAGGACTCGCCTGGTAACCCAACCAGCTAGCGCCTGCTATTGCTGCCCAGTAGTAAAACTAGCTCAATTGCGTCACCCCCCCCCATTCTTCTCCCCAGCCGCCCCTCCGACTGGTGGACGACCCGGCCAACGACAGCCACGACAGCGTGCCAACCACGTTACAAAAAAAGCATACCCAAAAATAGCGTTTATTACTTATTAGCATACGATACAAAATATCTAAATATATACATATTACAATATCATAGTGGAGTGGTGCAAAAGCTAATTCGAGTCACCACCAATAACATTCACAAAATAATACGGTTGCATGAGACACGATCGCGCACTTCCACGGGCTCTGACGCAACGGCACTTACAACAGGCGAGTGAGCAAGTTGATCCTGCCATGTCAGGTACATTGTGCACTGTGCAGTCCATCAAATATTTGCCATACTTTGCAGATTCAAGCAAGTATTTTTTTTCTGGGCGAGGCTTACCAACAGAAATATCGCTGGCTTCCGGTATACCTTCATGCCTCAGTCTCCCACAACTTTGAGCAACTCTGCAAAGAGAAAAGAAAATTAACTGCTGATTTTAAAATATCAGTGAGGATGGCTTTATTATCTACATCAACTGACTTTTGTATAAGAGAAATCAATGTGAGGCAATATGTGTAGCTTACACATTTGGAAAAAAAGGCTAGACAGCAACTGAAAGAAAGTCCGTCTTCCAATAGTCGGAATTCAAACGAAACAGTGGCCCACAACGGTCAAGGGGTGAATTCTATGACGCAACATGTGTTCAGAATATTACAAAATAAATAAAATGTCGCCCATTGCTACGTAAATATCATACAATATAACGTACCTTCGAAATATCCCAGTCCGAGAACTTCACAACGCATCGTGCCACAACACAACCGCACCAACTGCCGGCAGCCGCAGAACTGAACAATGGCGGCCGGAAATGACGGCCTCGCCGGAAGTGAAGGGCGCGTTTTAGAAGCAGTCTCAGACTCGTCGCTGCTCACCGTAGCAGGGATTTATGAGGCACTACCGAATCAAAGTCGTTTCGCTTCATTCGGCAACACGAAAACCCTACCAGGACTAGTCCGATAATGAGTTTCCGACTAGGTGGCGTGTGCGCAGGATTATATTTAAAGCACGTGCAGGGCGGTGCCTCATTAGCCGACATAATAATGATATGACACGATAATGAAACACGCATGTAACTAGCATGCAACAAGCTTCTGGCGGATTTAATTATGAGACTATGCGTAGTTTTCCGACACAGCGCGAAATCTGTTGATAAGCAGGAAGGGGTGTTAGGGAAGCATTTAAGTTATTAGGTTACCGTTTGTAGCCAATTGTTTCACGAGGCCACTCTTTAACTAACAACTCTCAGGCTGATAATGTCCCTACATATAACAGCAAGGTACAATGGACGACCGTGTAACCCACTCCTTGTCACAGAATTGGCTCGTGACATTTTTTACAGTGTGTGCCGTTATAATGCACTCCATCCGCAATGTTGCAGGCTCTTTAGAGGATCAAACATTTTAGTTTTTTTACAAGTCCTGGTAACAGGGTGAAAGGCACATAACCCTGGGGACGCAATGACACCGGAGCTTAAACCATGTGGGTGCTGCTAAGCACTGGAAGCGCATATTTATTCACACTTGAAAAACTTGTGAGTGGCTTGTCGTTTGTTGGAATATGATCTCTTTAATTTTCTTGCGCAGATGTGTATGGTTACTGACGGTGTTATGCCAACGAAGTCTTGTCGTTTTGCCGCAGCTGGCCCTTAACCCTATTCCTGGCGGGCTCCGCCGGGACAAGAAACTGGCGGGGGGGGGGCCGATTCGGCCCCCCCCTGAGATCTCGAGAACGAAGCAAGATAGCGACAAGCGGTAAACGGCATCGGATACGCATGGACAAGGTCTACAATTTTTACTAAGGTCATTTTCAGGTCAGGTCAAAGATGACGTCACAGGGGTCGAAAAAGTCAAAATGGCGGCGCTAGATATGGAGAGAGTTTTTCTCGAATAACTTTCGAATTAGTCAAGATAGGAACAAACTAAGGGCATCATCGTGATCCTCTCGTCAATCCGCATCGAATGATATATATGTTGACCTCGAAAGGTCAAGGTCAAAGGTTGACCTCAGGTCACGTGACCTCGAGGTCATCATGTATATCATTCGATGCGTCTTGACGAGCTGAACACAATGAGATCATCCACGCGTCTGTATCTTGTTCCTGTACGGAGTTATTGGCCAAAAACCTTTGGTGACCTTTGATGACGTCACATGACCTCACAGCTGCCCAACAGCAAAACAGACCTCAAGGTAGTGAAGGTTGATCGTATATGAAGTCATGTATGGTATATGGGGCCATTCCGACCCGTTTTAGTGGTAAAAACAGGGAGTTGATTTTTCCCCCATTGACTTATAATGGGGAGGTCGCGAAACTGACCTGAACTTAGGTCACCGATATCAAAATTCCGAGATAAACCAAATTGCACATACTGGTACCCTGACTAAAGCCTGAAGAGAAGAAATTGATCGGTCAAAAACTCTAGCTCTGGCGTGATTGCAAACTTTTCTGAGGTAGGGTCACCAAACCGCCTCTGGTGACCTGACCTGAGGTCAGATCAACTCAAAATTTTTAGACATGTTGCGTAGAAGCCTTTTAGGAAAAGTCAGAAAATTTGAGCTTCCTAGCTCAACGCGTTTGGGAGAAATAACCAAAAAACCTCAGGGGGGGCTCCTGAGGCCCCCCCCCCCGCCAGGAATAGGGTTAACGGTTAAGAAGGGCCTGCTGATGATATTTTCATATTTTTTTGATGACCCTTGATGATATTTTCTTTTTGATAGGGGCGAGTGGCGAGAGTTCGGTTTGTCAGCACAAGCTGAAGCTATGCTACCATAAAATGGAGCCAAAACGATGTTTACTTCTTTTATTCGTCCCATATGTATGCCACAAAGAGTCATTGATCAATGCGAATGCACACATCTTAGCACGTGGCCGTCGACGAAGTGCTACTCATTGCCGATCATTTTAACGACATGACAAGTGATACAATTTCCGGTGAAACCTGCGAGGATAATAACAATCCAAGGTGAATGTAAACAATTGGCTGTCAATGGCTTCACAAAGTCTAAAACACTTTGTAGCAAATCAATTCGCCCAGTCTTGCCATATCATGTAAAGCTATTTTTCGAATATTAGGCGTATCAATTTCCCACATTACTCTCAGTCAACAGTTTCACGTTGTCTGACATCATTACCCATTCCTGAAGCCCCTTCCCGACCCCCACCAAACACGATTTGGCAGCACTGTAATGACGCCTGCTGGGCGTGAAGTTTTCCCTTCACCATAGGGTTTACACACAAACTGGTCAAAGTTTGAGCCAGGATATACTAGTCTAAAAATGCAAAAAAACGAACAAATTGTGGCATCAATAGATTCAGCATTTCATCGTGTGCCTCAAACCGTCCATCATTTGGCCTCAAAGGAGGTAAAAATTGTTCAAAATCGAAGTTGAAAAGATGCTTTCTGAGCACATAATCTGGTAGCAATCACGTGACCTGCTATAAGCAGCTTATCGATAATTTACAAACATAATTATTAATATGCTGCTTTAAACAACATTAATCATACATTTTGAGCTTTCAGTTCTTTAAATAAGGTCAAAACATCGCAAAACACAAAAGTTAATACAATAGTCACGTGGGTGTCAGGAAATGTCACAGGTGCGTCAAATTTGTGACTGGGGCTTTACTTTCAAACATCGGATCTACCTGTTTCTTATAGGTATCTTGCCCCTTCCCATGGTCAAGGACGAGGTATGTATAAATGCTGACTAGGCTAGCGGAATTCTCGTTATCAATGACAGCATATGCCGGACTATATGACTGATGTGCCACCTGTCATCCAGCGCCCGCGTCAGTTGTCTTCATGGGTTCGCCATGTTGACTGTATATTAGGCACTGGAATCTGGAATCTATGTCGGCGTGTTGGATGATGTCAGTCGTTGATTATGAAATGTGCAATATACCTGTGGGCTATGGAAGAAGTGTTCACTGGAGCTATTTAACATAATTTCAAGCCGCTAAGAGACAACAGAGTCCATTATCCTGGTTGAAAATTGAGTCCGATAGCTCAGGGGGCAGGAGCCAAATGTGAACCAAATGTGTACCGAATAGCCGTCGTAAAAACGGCTAATGTCTAACTGACATTAACCTACATAGCCACTAGCTTGTTTCCGATGACATACTGCCACGATTCTCAGTTCCTAAATAAGTTCCATCCACATCTGTTTTAGTGATCGGTTTTGAATCATCAACCTTCTCAAGGATACGAAAACACTCCCTGATATGGGGATTACTGACAAGTGACAGAAGCCTGATGTTCCGAAAAAGTGGTGTATTTATGGTGATGAAATTCACTAGAAGCCTTGATGTACAATAATTTAGTGGTGGAGCTTGCTTCGGGACGGAGGGTGAGGTGAGCAGTAAACAACGTGCACGGCAATAAAATCCAGTTTGTGTCGTTAGAGGGCTCAATGATGCCAGTCTTTCCACATTCTTATCTGGATACTCGCTTTTGGCTGCCTCATCGGACTTTGAGCCAAGATTGGCTGTCTTCTAAAATTGAAAAAGATCATATAAGCCTGGAACAAACTTTATATTTATCATTCTTTTTTTGTAGGGCTTTTTTGCTTCAAGGAAACAATTTGCATGCACTCGATAAGCAACAGAGGATGCGATTCGCCTACCAAAATGTCACTAAAATAGTTTTATGTTTTTCAGCAGCAGCAAAGTTATGAGTGTTATCTTATCTGGTGTGGAAATATTTTTCACCTTCATCTGAGGATTAGGGAAAGTATTTAGCAACACAACCTCTAAGGTGACCTTTGAAACATTTAATTGAGTATTTAAGTGCACTTTTTCGATCAAGTCTATGTGTTTTTGGGCATTGTTTGATAACAGATCATATCTTACTAGTTACTTCTACACAGCATTACGATCAAACGATATAGGGATGACATGAGGGATAAGCTTAATGATGCCTCCTCTGTGATACCTCTTGTGCATAGCGGTAAGCCCATGTCCACGATTTGTTTATCGAACGTCTCTTAATAAGTTGTTAATCTCATTTAGAAATACCCGCTGTGTTTTCTTCTTCTTCTTTTACCCAGATACTTCAGGAGAAAGACAATTTATGCTGTCTGTCTTCATCGTTATGGGATTTATATGGGTTTATTCATCTGTCAACTGATTGTTACAAGTTTCGACCGCCATTTATTATGACGATTTGTGCATTGTATGCGTGCGAAATATGAGCGTCGTTTCCAAGAACGATGTTGGGTATGGGTCAGCAGTCAGCACTTGTGACAACATCGAATCACGCTTTTGGACACCCTCATCCAGCATTTAGCACCATATAAGTTTTTATCACCACCATTATACAGTGTTCACAGCTGTACATACACGTGAATAACTGTCAATCGCGATGTATTTTCATGTGGTACTGAAGTTTTATTGCTTAGTCATTTCATGAGTGGCCTTATTGGTTTTATGGATTGGTAGTTTTTAGCCGCCATATGGCCAGTGGCGAGGTTCTTATACCAAGTTCCGTGTCTTTTTTCAATATCTCGATTGATCATAAACTTCTTATAACATCCCACGTGCCAAACATACACCCACGCTAACAGGCTAAGATGCTAACGGCTGCTTTATTATTCGCCACGTGGAAACAATTCTGTTTGTGCGCTGTGCGATACTGAAAGACCATTTATCTTTTGGACCGTGTTCAACGGTAATGAAAACTCGTACGTGTGCGCGCTGCATACATACATACACACAAAATACCCACACGTTGTTGAGGTACGGCCGCACTGCGAGTAGCTTATGGTTGGAATGAACATCGGCTGAAATGTAGCGATAAACAAACTGTTGGGAGCATGCAAAACATTAATTATGCAACGTTAGATTCGACAGCAAAATATTTTTTGTATCCCGACAGGTGATTTCTACAATGGCACATGGTCGTGCCCACTGGTCCCGGTATTGCTAATAACAAACTATTTTTCACCGGTTCTATAGTCACCGTTGCTTGAATATATTAGCCGTTTTCACGACGGCCATCTGTTACACATTTGGTGCACATCTGGTGCAGATTAGGTGCAGATTTGGTCAAATTAGGTTCAGTGTGTCTCTTAGTAGCTATCAGCTAGGGTTGCACTATTTGCTTATATGTCTGCTTTGTCATATTATCAGAGAGTATCATCGATTAAAACACTGAAATAAATTCATAAAGGCCGTTTTCACGACGGAACTTTCGCAGAGGAACTTATTTGATACCTAAAAAGTACCTACCCTTAGAGGCCTTAACATCCCTCAAACTGAAATATTTTATGTTCAAAATAATTTTAGAAGTTTAAATCCGGGCATTTTTTGCCCTCAAATCACTTATTTATTTACAAACACAGCAATTTTTGGTTCTAGTAGCCCACCTTTCGACTATGAGGTATTAAATCAGCGTGGCAACTTGCTCCCTCTTTGCTTCCTCGGGTATCTAATTCCGGAATTCTTAAAAACAAGGAAAGTATATATCGAGTTCTCTTTTATGCCTATTCAGTTATGTTTTAATGGTGATTAAAATATGACAAATTTTTTAATTACATTTCATATAAGAAAACACGCAAAACAACGAAACAAAAATAACTACGGCAGATAATTACCTTCAGGTATCTAATTCCGACCAATCAGCACCTCAGTAGGATATGACGTCATACAAGAATGGTGGTGAAGGCCGTTTGCAGTCCCGGCCGGTAGGTCACGTGACCGCCGGGCGCCTCGGGTCACGCGGCGGTCGGGAGTCGGACGCGGGGCGTGGTCGCGGGCGGACGCGCGGGGCATCATGCTTTGCTTTGCTTGCTTTGTCAACTTCATATAACTTACTATCGCATTCGTGTGAAAGCCAAACACTGCTCAGTGCCCTTAGAAATTGAGTTTTGGAAAGCTCAAGTCCTTATAGCTCCTCAGGTCGGCAACAGTTGAAGCCTCATCTGAACCCATGTGAAAAAAACGAGGGTAAGGAACCTTGTGTTGCTTTTTCTTTTACCGTCATAATTATCTCAAACCATCACAATTTTGAGTTGCCACATTGTCTGCTTCACTACATTCGTGTAAAACTTGGGTGAAGGCTGGTGGCTCAAAGAAAGGTGAAGATATTTCTTTAAGTGCCTAATCCGTGAAATATCCCGGCTTTACAAATATACACTTTTCATTTTCTCCACGATACATTTTTTAAAATTTTCATTGTTTAAATTTAATCTACATTTGTTAAAATCGGGGCTTTGGTTTTGTGTAAACTAGATCATAAAGTTTACTATAGTTTTTTGTAACCTGATGGCTGAAGAAAATAGTAATTTTGCTAAAATGATGTGCGGAAATGTGTTGCTTTCCAAATCAAATTACTCATACCTATATTTCATATTCACATTCACTCATACCTATATTTCATACCGTAAAACGGGGTGTTAAGGGACAGTTTTGAGGTGTTTTGTTATATAACTCAAGAAGGGTTGGAGATAGAAGCATCAAATTGTCAGCATTTTATGTGGAATTTGGTGCTTTACATGCCTGCTACATTGAAGTTTTTAAGATTTATACCTAAATATTATTTTTTATTATTTTTCATCACTGTCCCTTAGCACCCCAATGTGGGGTGTTAAGGGACACCTATATTATTCCAAGAAATGGTCATCAAATGCCCACAATTGGGGTGTGGAAGGGCACACAATTTATTTATTGAAATGTTTTGCATATTCTGTCACAAAACAAGCCAGGTTCATTCACCACTTATGACCTTTTCGGCCAATTACGTGTAATGCAGTTTACGCTTGTGGAAAATGTGCTAATTATAAGGTAAACAGAACCAAAAAGTAATCTTCTGTCATCAATAAAAACCCATGTTGAAGCTAGTCACTTGTCATTATGTTGCCCTCTTTGTTTTAGCCTTTTTATGATGACATCACATTTACCTACATCAGTCTCCATTGACCCATCATTGTAAAAGAGAGTGTTGAGATGTTTTGTTACATAACTTAAGATGTGTTAGAGATAAAAGCATGAACTTGCCAGCATTTTATGTGGAATCTGGTGTTTTCCATGCCTACTTAATTAAATTATATTTAGATATTATTTTTTATTTTTTCTTCCCTGTTCCTTAGCACCCCACATCCACCTCAAAATATGCATGTATCCGGAAAAGAGGAAGAGGATGATGAATGAATGGGTGGATTGGCACAAGTTGTTCAGGAAACATGTGCAATACATGTGACAATACACCTATGCATTCATTTTCCCTGTACACCCACTAGTTTATGTGGTACACACAGAGTTTTGGAGATGTTTCAATTTTGTGAAAATGTAGCATGATTTTCAAATCCATTTTTGAACCAAATCACTTGCATGAAAAACCATACCATTTTGTCCTATGGTCAAGAGCAAAACAGTGTCAACTACCACACTGAAGTTTTTATTGAACCTTCTCAAATTAGGAAGTTAATATGACTCAAAGTTTTTCCCATGCAACTGTCCCTTAACACCCCACTGTCCCTTAACACCCCATTTTACGGTACCTATATTTTATTGTGTTTTAAAAACAGACGTGTACACGTGAAAAGCCGAAATGTCGGATCTTGTGCGAAATAAATGTCTATTGTCTATTGTCTATTCATTCAAAATTAGGAGGCATTATTACTGTTTTTCTTGTAACATGAACTGAGTTTGGGTACGGTGCTCCGGAAACGTTGTGGAACTTTAAGCTAGCTAGAGCAGTTTCCATAAAAATTGTTTAGATAGTTGACATGGCTTGTTGACAACTCTTTTGCTGTTTCTAAAAAAGTGAAAAAATATTTTCCTGCATTAAGCACACAAGGCATGTTATTCTCATATGCTATCGAATGTGTGTGTGTGTGTGTTTTTAACCCGCGCGGGGCTGGGGTCTCCAGCCGAACGCGCGGGGCTGGGGGGGGGGGGTAAATTTTACCCCCCCTGTTATCTCCCGAACTAACGGTCCGATTTGGAAAATTCAAACGCCAATCGAAAGCTCTCATCACGAACTACTAAAAACATGTACTTAATTTAAAGTTTGAGGTCAAGGTCAAGGTCAGGTCTGTTCTGTTCTGCGCCCGCCGGATCCTCAGTCCGCACTGACACGACACGCACCGCTCTGCACGTATATTGCCGGCTCGGACGGCACGCACACCTTGACGGCTCGCTCGACACTGCCCGCTCTCCGCCGGCGCCGGCCGGCGGCCGCTCGGCGGGCCAAGGCCGGGCCCTTCTCATAACGGGGGGTGCGGGCCCGTATCATAACACCTCCCCCCAAGACCTTCGCTCTAACAAAAGCATACCTTGATATGTTAGACGAATGTCTTCAAACAAAAGTAATCTCCGTTAAGCGAAGCATCCATCGAGGAAGACGAGAACTATCGCGCGATACAACGAAATGCAGTTACAGTAACAAAACACATGTCGGGGCATTTGTAGCGTGCACACGCTATCAGTCATATGTGTTGGTGTCCCAGCGGACTTGCAGTCGCTGCGGCTCACGACGTTGGCGACCACTTTGACGGGGCTCCGCCGCTCGCGTCGCCGCCGTTCGGCGGGTGGGCGGTTGCTGCAGCGCCTCCCGCCGGGTCGGCGGCGCCCGCGCCGCGCCGGGAACCTCCGGTGGCTGCGGCTCCGCGCCGCTGGCCAACATCGGGCGGTGTGGTCTCAGGAAACGCCTGTTTCTCCAATATATGCGTCCGCTTGGCATCTTTACAAGGTAGGTGCGGCGCTGTCCCACGCCGACGATCACACCCGTACGGTCCCAGCGGCCGTTCTCGGTGCTCTGCACGTCGACGCGGCAGCCGACGCGCAGTCCAGAGAGGGGGCGCGCTGTGGCGTCGTGACGGCGCTGTACGTCGTCTCGGAGGTCGGCCGCCCTCGCGTCGCACGCGTCGGCGGCGCGCTGCCATTCAGGTGCGTATGCTCGGTGATGGGTCGGCACGCCTGACCGCAGCGGATGACCAAACAGCGTCTGGGCTGGTGACCTGCCGTCGGCCCGTGGCGTGTTTCGCAGCTCGAGGAGACCTCGGTCGAGCTGATCGTCGTCCAGCCGTCCGCTCGCCGAGGCAGCCACGATTATTTTCTTCACCGTTTTCACGGCAGCCTCGGCGTGACCGTTGGATCTCGGGTACCGTGGGGATGACATCTCGTGGCGGACTCCCCACCGGTCCAGAAATCGCCGGAGCGTGGAGGAGGCGAACTGCGGTCCGCCGTCTGTCCGCAGTACGGTGGGAACACCCGTCTGAGAGAACAGCCGCCGCAGCTGCTTCACCAGGTGGTCCGCCGAGGCTGTCCTGGGGCAGACCGTTACATACGGCCAGCCTGACAGTCTGTCCACGTACACGAGGTAGGTCCGGCCGGCGACATAAAAATAATCTGCCGATACCGATTCGAAAACGCGGCTGGGGAGATCGTCTTCTATCCATAAGGGCTCATTGCTGTGACTGGCAGCGAGCTGCCTGCAGCTCTGGCATGCAGAGACGGTGTTGCATATGTCCCGGTCAATCCCCGGCCAATACACGGACAGCCGTGCGCGGCGTTTGGTTTTCTCCATTCCTTGGTGAGAATCATGTAGTCGGTCGAGAACGTTGCGGCGTAGACTGGCCGGAATCACGAGCCTCGCTCCGTAGACGATGAGCCCGTCGTCGACCGCCAGCATTGAGCGGACACCCCAGTACGGCCGCAGAGCCGGTGCCACTTCGTGTCGGTGGTCGGGAAATCCTTCCAGGATGACGTCACGGAGGGCTCGGTACTCGGGATCGCGGGCGGCTGCCGCCCGAACCGAGTCCAGAGTCCGGTCTTGGAGCGGAGCGACTAGGACACCGTCCTCGGAGGTCGCGCTCAGAGTAGCGACCACGGCGTCGTGCAGTGCCTCCGTCACCTCCGCGACCTCGTCTCCCGTTGCTGGATCGGAGACTGGAGCGCGTGACAGGGCGTCCGGGATGCAGTGTGAGGCCCCCTTTTGCCACACAGCAGTGAAGCTGTAGATCGACATTTTCTCCCGCATCCGCTGGAGGCGAGGGTTGTCGATCTCTGATAACCTCTTGGAGTTGAGGATCGGGACGAGAGGGCGGTGATCCACGATGAGGTCGAACTGTGGAAGTCCTGCCAGAAAGATGTGGCACTTGCGGAGGGCCCACAGGCAGGCCAGGCACTCCAGCTCCACCACCGCGTATCTTGACTCTGTATCTGTAAGGAAGCGGGAGCCGCACTGCACCATCTTCCATGTGTCTCCGTGGCGCTGCTGGAGAACGAAACCCAGACCGCGGGTTCGTGCAGAGTCCGTTTGAAGCTTGGTAGGCAGCTGCGGGTCGAAGAAGGCCAGAACGGGTGGCGACACCAGCGCTCTCTTGACGTCCTTGAATGCCTCTTCATGTTGCTCAGTCCATCTCCAGACGGTGTGCTGCTTGAGCAGGTCTCTGAGGGGCTGAGCTGCACTGGCGATGTCCGCTGAGAAGTCGGCCAACTGATTGGTGAGTCCCAGGAACGATCTGAGATCGGTGAGATTCTCCGGCCGCGGGAACTCAGAGATCGCTTGCAGCTTGCGGTCGTCAACCGTATAGCCCTGTTCCGAGATGCGGTAGCCGCAGTAGTCCAGCGACGGCCGCGCAAACTGGAATTTGCGCGGGTTGATAGTGATGCCTGTCTCTCGGCAGCGTCTGAGGACCGCGACCACGTGAGAGAGATGGGCGCTGTAGGTCGCGTCGTGCAGCAGCAGATCGTCCACGATTTTCAGCGTTCGCGGTATATCTCCGAGTGCTGCGTCGCCCCGCCTGTTGTATTCGTCACCTGACGAGATGAGACCCATCGGGGCCCTGAGGAACTTCATCCGGCCCCATGGAGTTATGAAACAGGTGAGGTCTTGAGATTCCTCGGCGATCGGGACCTGAAAGTATCCCATAGCGGCATCCAGCGTGGTCAGCCACCGCGCGTCCCCGTCGATAGACGCCACTGCGTCGTGAATCGGTCTCACGGGGTAGGCAGGTCTCTTCACGAATCTGTTGATGGCGGTCATATCCACGACCAGTCTGGCTCCTCCCTGGCGTTTTGCAATTGGTACCATGGGGTGACACCACTCCGTAGGGTAGTTCACCGGGGCCACGATCCCTCTGGCGACCAAGTCGTCGAGCTGGCTCTTTATTTCCTCTCTCCAGCAGTATGGGATGTTTCTGGCAGCGGTGAGAGCTGTGGGGACTGCGTCGTCTGTCAGGTCGATGACCATCGGGCCACCAGCCATCTCGCAGAGCGTCTCATTGCCGTCGAACACGTCTTTGAATTGTTGTCTCAGGGCCGCCTCATGACCTCTGATGACATCGTCTGACGGGTCGTATTCGTGCTCCCATACAGGCTGGGCACTGGCCGCTGTTTGTTGAGACGACGGCTTCGTGCTGGATCCTGCGGCTCCCGCGCCGCCCGCCGTGGTTCCAGCGCCGCCCGCAGTGGTTCCAGCGCCGCCCGCTGCGGCTCCCGTGCCGCCCGCCGCGGCACCCGTGTCGCCTGCCGGGGCTTCCGTGCCACCCGCCGAAGTTCCCGTGCCGCCCGCCGCCCGGGCCGCGGCCACGTGTTGCAGCGGGTGACCAGTGGGCGGCGCCAGGTGTTCGTCGACAGGTGGCGCCGGCGGACGGTCGGGTCGCTGCAGAGGCCGCGAGCTGATCGACTGTGAGCGGACGTGGCTGCCGCGGCTTTGGTCTGGAACGGACTGACTGCGCCAGATGTTGACAGGGATCTGGGCCGGGAAATTGGCGGGCAGGATCCGCAGACGCACGGAGTCACACCAGCCGAGCAGGAATCCGGTGACCTCTCGCAACACATACACTGTTGTGGCGGTCTGGCAGTCGCCGAAGGTCACCGTGGCGCTGAATTGGCCGATGCAGGTCAGCGGCGTGCTCCCGGCTGACGAAAACTTGATCTCGCCGCCTACCGACCCGGTCATCTTCGTTGCGACACCCAGGGACGCAGCCATGTCAGCGCCCATGACCGTAGCTTCCGCCCCGGTATCAGGCATGCATAACACGGCCGACGATCCCGTCGAATGGACGAGTGTCACCCTGATCCGCGGCGTGCGGCGTGCAGTCAGTTGGTCCACGTAGATATCTCCGACGATTTGTCGAACTTCGGGTCGGTCACCGGCCGCGTCCGCGTTTGCCGGCGCCGCGCCAGGACCCGTGCCCCGCCCGCGGCGTAACCTTGACCGGCCACGGCCGGGCGGCTGGTCGCCGGCCGCGCGGTCACGTGATCTGGCATCCTGCCAGCCACGGCCGCCGCCCCGGGGACCGCGGTCGGGCGGCTGGTTGGCGCACACCGTTGCGAAGTGACCGGAGCCTCCGCATGCATGGCATGCTGCATCCATCGCAGGGCAGCGCACGCCGTCAGCGTGTCGAGCCCGACCGCAGCGTCGGCAGGGGTCGTCTCGACGCGCACTGTTGGAGCATGGATGGGCACGCGACCGACGGTACGCCGACAATGCTGTCACGTTAGCCGGCTCGCCGAGAATTGCGGCACTGTTCGCGTTCGCCGACTCACACGCACGACAAATGTCCACCGCCCTCTGCAGCGTCAGCTTCGGCTCATGCAGCATACGCTTCAGCGCCTCCTCGTCACGAATGCCGACCACGATCCTGTCACGGTACTGATCGTCAGCACACTTATCGCAAAAGTCACAATACGCGGCGATTTCCTTAATAGACGATACAAAATCGTCGAACGTCTCATCCGGTTCTTGCACTCGCGAGTAGAAGTCTCGTCTGTCGAGGATGATGCTGCGTTGACCACGCAGATGAGCCTCCATCGTGTCGATCACTGTCTTCAGGTCGGCTTCCGAAGGGATCTGGAGGCTATATCGCAGCGTTCGCGTCCACTCGTCGTCGAGCAGTGACATCAGGGCCGCCTTCTGCTCCGCGATAGGCAACGTCTCCAGGTGAGTGAGGAGCCTGAAGTCGTCGAACTTCTGGCGCCACGTGCCGAACTCCTTGAGGGACGCGGAGGAGGTCAGGTGCGGCGTCGAGATAGCGCTCGACGGGAGTTTCGCTGGCGTTGCAGCGGGCTGTCTGCTCTCGGTGACGGCCGTCTCGCTCCGTGCGATCGGCTGTTGCACCTGGTTCGCCAGCGCCCGCTCCAGCATGGTTGCGAGTCGTTCCTCCCGCTGCGCCGCCTGCTCGGCGAGCCGCTCCTCCCGCTGCGCTGCCTGCTCCGACTGCTGGGCCAACAGCGCCGTCAGGCGCTCGAGTTGTGCGTTGTCCGCCATCACTGACGCGAGCGATCCGACACGGCTGCACGTAGTTCAATGTATCTCGGAATCGGTGTCACACGCTACCGATCACACTACCGACCGCGCCATGTTCTGTTCTGCGCCCGCCGGATCCTCAGTCCGCACTGACACGACACGCACCGCTCTGCACGTATATTGCCGGCTCGGACGGCACGCACACCTTGACGGCTCGCTCGACACTGCCCGCTCTCCGCCGGCGCCGGCCGGCGGCCGCTCGGCGGGCCAAGGCCGGGCCCTTCTCATAACGGGGGGTGCGGGCCCGTATCATAACAAGGTCAAGGGTACAAATTGCAAGTTTCTACAGTATCGGCCTTGCACCGTAGTTGCCGAAGAATGGAGTCATGGACTGAGACTGATCGCCCAAAACGTGTTCTTAGGCTACCAAGACAATATTCGTTGCATACAATATCATTCAGAGGTCAAGGTCAAGGTCAGGTCAGGTCAGGTCAGGTCACCAAAAAACAAAATATAGAAAAGGGCATGTGCGACACATGTTTTATGGGTCATTTTACCCATAGAATTCAATAGGCACACTCAATAAGTGATATGGACCACCTCTGGATGAATTTCAGGTCGAGGTCATGTAGCACGCTACATCTTGAACATTAAACGTAGTATCTTTTCGGCACGGCTCGGTCCGGCAGTCCCTCTCCCTCGCAGTCATGCCACACGCCTAGCCTCGCTTTCCCACACCCAATCCCCCCCTCCCCAGTTCCCTTAATCTATCACTGTCCGCACAGAATGGGCAGCCGTTAAACTCCCATTAAGACGCGCGCTTTTGGAGACAGCTACCGCAGGATGAACGATTCGAATCCCAACAAGTAACAGCTGGATCAGTAACACTGTCAACAGCTCGTGGACCCACGCCGAGGACAGATAACGGCTGGGAGCGCTGGATCAGCAAGATACGTCATCAGATCATGGAGCAGTGTAAAGGATGGATGCCGGCTGGAGCACACAGCCTCCTTTGTCGGGGTACAGCAACCCAGGGTGACTGAACCTGGCAAAACAGCCGGGTGACCGACCTCACAATGGCCTCATGAGGTAGTTCCAGAGATCTCCGCAGAGGAAGAAGGCGCTGACTTACGGCCACACCCGGGCCAGTGGGCGGAGCAAGAGTGACGTCACAAGGGGCGTTGCCGGCAGACGAAACGGAAGGAAACAAAAGTTTGAATAAAATGAAATTGAAGAATCAAAATTAAAACTCGAAAATCACAAACTTTTCGGGGATTGTTTTATGCCAGCGATTACTAAAATGATAAAGCACTCAACACGAAGACGATTCGACGGCCAAAAATTGCATGCACAGAGGAGCAAGGTGACTAAACAGGACAGAGGGCGCCATCTTACGGCCCCACCCACCAGAAGAAGGCAGAGGAAGATGACGTCGCAAGGGCGTGGCAGTCACCCCTCCCCCCCCCCCAACTATAAAAGGGTGCGCCACCCAACCAGAGAGGAATCACAGTCGAGCAGCCGAGAGTCACAGTCCACAGCTGGAGCCGGAGACGCCATCTGGGAGCCGCCGTCAGTCCGGGGTCACCCGCGAGAAGCCTCTTCAGTTCGAGTGATCAGAACCGAGGACAGCAGCCGACGCTTGTGACCACACTGAGAAGCGGAAGCGCAGAGAAACTCCAGAATGTGAGTGTTGTTGAAAAGTCTGCTCAATCCCAATCCTTGACCCCCCCCCCCCCTCTGCCCGGTTGCCGTGTCGTGACGACTGCCAAACATTTTCGGTTGCCATAAAATGCACTCTCAATTGGAATTGGAAAACTTAAATTACTTTGAACTTATTGGTCCAGACACCCTAGTAGCATATTAGGATCTGAATTTCGAGGTCATATCAGAGTCGCCAGCAAACCGTTATTGTCGGTTGGAGTTCACGATTAGGCCGAGAGCGAGATCCGAAAATTTACATAAGCAGCTCAGTGTCACGAACGCTGAAATTGATGACAGGATGCGTGACAGCGTTGAAATGTCTTTGTCTTCAGTCAAGCTGGCTCGTTCGATTTATTATGGGCGATGGCCAGGTGCGTTTTGAGGTTGAAACGTTTGTGAAATTAAGGGTTTATATTCGTGCTGTACTCACTAAAAGTTGCATTGCGAAATCATTGGTAATATTGCTGTAGGAATTGATTGCGAAGTCGAAATCAATTATAGAACAGGTAAATACGTTTGAAAGGAATGTAATGTTTTAGGGTGGCGACTGATTCATGCGATCGATCTATGAATATGGCTATGAATTATGATTTGCGACAGATACGAATGCTTGAGCGTACGGCGGAATTTTTCCTGTTACTTAGGTGCATAGTTGCGAGCAGTGGTTTGAGGTTGACGGTTTGACACTTTGCGACTTTAGATGGTCACTTTGCGTCATTGAAATTGCGAAATGTCGAGTAATAAGTAGATGTAGAATTGTTTGTGGTTAGAACTAATATGCGACTAACATAGGTACCGATCGTTGTGCTTTTGTAGAATAAATACTAGAAAGGACCATCTTTGTTGGGGAACGATTAAATGGGACAGGAATTAAATTTAAAAAAAAAAAACTTACGTGAAATGGAGCTGATGAGATGTCGAACGGGGAGATATTGCAGCAATATTTTACCAGATTTACACTCACTGACACATCCGGTAAAGCTACCCGGCCAGAAGAGACAACACGCACGAGCACTGTACCGCGAGTGGTGACGCGCCCATAGCGGCGTGACTGACTGACGGTGTCGACGCGGCGCCGGCCGGTGGCCGTGGTAATCGTCGTTCCCGACGCGGGCGTTGAGCCGCCAGAGGGCGTGAGAAGCGGCCACAACAGGGGCAGTGGGTTAGCCGTAATTGGGGCGCGGGCGGTAGGTGAAGGTCACGTATAGGAGCCTGGTTAGTTGTGGAAAGTTGCAACGGGATAAGAACGTAGACAGTTAAATATGACATGCTATATGATATCTAGGACTGCACTTCGTTTGATGCGCATTGTTTACTGCTAATAGGATGATTTAAGTTAGATTCCCTATGAAAGGCTAGGGACCCTATGACAATATTCTAGCACTCTATATAGATAATTTGTTTAGGTAACTAGTAGCCCATCAGAAGCTATCGAACGAGTTTCAAGGAGGCATTTCCGTTTGAGCATTCAGTAACTCACTATGATACGGTGGATCACAACCAGACGGCAGATCGATGCGTGTTAATTGGTTCTAGATCATATGTCTGATTAAATCAAGAGCGGTTCAAGGTCTGCTAGGATTGTATACGGGAACTGATGATAAGGTTCACGCGTGCAGCAGCAATTAGGACTTGAGATTACGATTAGGTTCGGATAAATTATGCGTTTCTGTTATTCGCGTTCTTGCGAGTTAGCGCCAATAATTACTCCAACAATATTGGCACAGGGCATTTTGAGGCACAGACGGCTTGTTTGCCCGTCTCCTATGGCGTAACGTTTACCAGCATGACCGTATGAGACACAGATGCACTTCTCGAAACCCACGTCCAGACCGAAATGATAAGAGGGACACACCGTCACGTACGCAGGGCATGTGCACGTTTTCCGCCAGTGGTACCGGCCACTGTTAATTTTCCCGCTTAGGTAACACTGGGTGAGAAGGCAGTGAGAGGTTTCTACGGCAGGGGGGAAGGGGAAGATTGGCACAGGGTGCAGTGGAGAGTAAGTTACGCCAAAGGCAAGAAGCCGAGGGTCAGGGGTGAATCACCCAAAAGTGCGGATAAGGCGAGCCGTAGTGTCCCGGATAAGTCCTCATACTTATTTCGTAAAGGTACTCTAATCGGTACTGGACAGCCTCAGGGGAGGGAAGAATGTACTCCAGGACACGTAAGGCCTTGAAGAGTAAATCCCATGGTTTAAGGAGAGTTTCTGTGGAGAGTTCCAGGATATGAACGGTGGTCCCTGGGTCGTGAACGGGTGTTACACGCGGACCGGAAGAGGGCATAGGTAATCTCTCCCGGATAGAGAGATAAGTCGGATATAAATCGTGTATGTGTGTACCATAAGTCTATCGGACGTGTAGTGAATCCCATAAATTAGTAGGGTGGATATTTGTGCAATTATTCTGGACGGCCCTGCGATAAGTATCTTTGTCGCCGGTTAGCGGAGCATGCACTGGGTTTCGGAAAGAGACATTTATCTCGCCGGGGAGACCCTGGTTTGTAAGACGCCTAACACTATCGGAGGGAATTTCGGGGGCTACCAATTAAATTTGGGTGAATACATGAAATGTGAACGTATTGCGAGCAAGGATGTGAGAATGATGACGCATGAATCTTAGAGTAAGGCCGATAGGAATTTGGTAGAATTCGGTTACGGCAGTCGAACAAATGATTCTCGAGGGCAACTGGAAACTAGCAACGCTAATACGAATTAAGTGGGCAATTTTCTTAATGGGGAGGCCAGTGATATAGGAATAGGTGACTGGACGAATGATCACATTCAATTTATCAACGTAATTACCACCCATATGTTTGGCAGTGGTCATCGGGACTTCGAATGCCCTGTCCTTCACCTACCCAACTGTGCCGCAAACCCAGCTGATCGGACCCCTCTATCCCTAATCCGAGCAGTGAAGGAGCATCTCGTGCATCATGGTCTATACAATGAACAGAATCATCAAGCCTCTAAATTAAAAAGCATCTTCCATCAGATGTATTTGTACGCAAGGTGGATCTAGACTTACATCTTCTTCAGGTGGAGATCTACATCTCTCCCAGGTGGACGTTATCTCAAGATCCCTATCAGGTGGATCTCATCTAGATCAGGATCTCATCACTATCTGGATCCCTCCCTATAGCTATCTCAGGATCTCTTCAACGACTCTCAGGTTCCCCTGTATCACCATCTCTACTACCGAGTACCGGCAGCATTACAGCAGCGAATTATTCTCTCTGCTACAACAGCCGAACAACAGTGGACCGCAGTATTTGATGAACCGCAAAGAAGATGCAGCTTTTCTATTCCTTCTTTCTTCTTTTCTCTCTTTATTTCCCTTGCTACAAATGGCGCCCAACGTGGGGCTTTGATAATTCTTAAATTGTGAAGCTGGTAGACTGGCACAAGCCGCCGAACCCGAAGTTGATGAATTGAAAGTCAACCGTATGGAGAAGAGGAAGAAGTTGAAGAATAGAGCAGGTGTTCGAAATACCTACTGGCAGCAGTGGAAATGAGCGTGCTGCAGGGGTCGATATGAAGAAAGAGGATGAGCTTAAGAAAGCTGTGTGAAGATGATGAAGCTTATGATGGTGGCTGATGACAGGAAAGTTTAAGAATTGAGCAGGTGTTCGAAATACTGACAGCAGTGGAAATGAACGTGCTGCAGGGGTCGACGTGAAGGAACTGATGAGAGAAAGCGGTCTTACGAATACTGAAAAGACATAGAAGAAGTTGTTGAAGATAAGATAAGAAAATGAAGCTGTCTCATGAACAAAGGATCAGACTAATACAGAAGACAGGCCGAAAATGAAACTTGACAATGGTTTGCATCAGCATATCAATTCTTCTACGTTCTGCTGTACAACAAGTCCAAGTCACGGTCAGCTGCTGTATTGCAAAGGAGAGCTCGAACCTTCTAGAGTATTGAGGATAAAAGGACAGCAATATCAAAAGCAGAGGAGGAAGAAGAACAGGCGGAATGCTCGTGTTGTACTGAATCAAAATCAAACACGGTCGTCTTCACAACACAGCCAAGGCGATTATCATGTTGGTGAACGAGGAGAGGGTGCCAGGATGCTGCAAGACCAACTGCCAAACGATCCATTCAGATGGGCTGCTGCAGAGATCACCCACCTGGGCTGCTGCGACGGCTGTCACCTGGTCCGCCGAAAGGTCGCTACCTGAGCTGCCACGGAGGTCACCTGTGCTGCCACGGAGGATGCATTGCCCTCGCGTGCTGCCTCGGAGGTCACTCACCTGAGCGGCCGCGGAAGTCGCCTACCTGAGCTGCCACGGAGGTTGTCACCGGGTCTGCCACGAAGGTCACCTACCCGGGCTGCCATGGAGGTCACCCATTTGAGCTGCCGCGGAAGTCGCACACCTGAGCTGCCACGGATGTCACCTGTGCTGCCACGGAGGATGCATTGCCCTCGCGTGCTGCCCCGGGGGTCACTCAACTGAGCTGCCGCGGAAGTCGCCTACCTGAGCTGCCACGGGGGATGCATTGCCATCGCGTGCTGCCTCGGGGGTCACTCACCTGAGCTGCCGCGGAAGGCGCCAACCTGAGCTGCTGTGGAAGCTCCCACCCTGGCTGCCGTGGAGGCCGCCCCACCCAGGCTGCCATGGCAGGCTGCCACCCGGGCTGCCGTGAAGGCTGCCCACCCGGGCTGCCATGGAGGCTGCTACCCGAACTGCTGTGGAGGCCGCCCACCTGGGCTGCCACAGAGATCTTCACCCTCCTGAGAAGCCGCTTACCGGACGGCCACCGACGACATCGGGCTAACCAAAGTGGTTGGTGCCCGTGACCCGGATCTGGTGAACGACAAACTGAGGTGGGGACGAGGAACAACAGGTGCGTGTGTGTACTGTACTAGGTATACGATGTCATGTTGTAGGCGTTGCTGAAGATCAGATGATTGTGTAGATTTAGATGAGTAAGGGGTGTGACTTTTTCGTATGAGTTGCGAGGACGCAACTAGGGTTGTTTGGACTGAAGATGTAGCACGCTACATCTTGAACATTAAACGTAGTATCTTTTCGGCACGGCTCGGTCCGGCAGTCCCTCTCCCTCGCAGTCATGCCACACGCCTAGCCTCGCTTTCCCACACCCAATCCCCCCCTCCCCAGTTCCCTTAATCTATCACTGTCCGCACAGAATGGGCAGCCGTTAAACTCCCATTAAGACGCGCGCTTTTGGAGACAGCTACCGCAGGATGAACGATTCGAATCCCAACAAGTAACAGCTGGATCAGTAACACTGTCAACAGCTCGTGGACCCACGCCGAGGACAGATAACGGCTGGGAGCGCTGGATCAGCAAGATACGTCATCAGATCATGGAGCAGTGTAAAGGATGGATGCCGGCTGGAGCACACAGCCTCCTTTGTCGGGGTACAGCAACCCAGGGTGACTGAACCTGGCAAAACAGCCGGGTGACCGACCTCACAATGGCCTCATGAGGTAGTTCCAGAGATCTCCGCAGAGGAAGAAGGCGCTGACTTACGGCCACACCCGGGCCAGTGGGCGGAGCAAGAGTGACGTCACAAGGGGCGTTGCCGGCAGACGAAACGGAAGGAAACAAAAGTTTGAATAAAATGAAATTGAAGAATCAAAATTAAAACTCGAAAATCACAAACTTTTCGGGGATTGTTTTATGCCAGCGATTACTAAAATGATAAAGCACTCAACACGAAGACGATTCGACGGCCAAAAATTGCATGCACAGAGGAGCAAGGTGACTAAACAGGACAGAGGGCGCCATCTTACGGCCCCACCCACCAGAAGAAGGCAGAGGAAGATGACGTCGCAAGGGCGTGGCAGTCACCCCTCCCCCCCCCCAACTATAAAAGGGTGCGCCACCCAACCAGAGAGGAATCACAGTCGAGCAGCCGAGAGTCACAGTCCACAGCTGGAGCCGGAGACGCCATCTGGGAGCCGCCGTCAGTCCGGGGTCACCCGCGAGAAGCCTCTTCAGTTCGAGTGATCAGAACCGAGGACAGCAGCCGACGCTTGTGACCACACTGAGAAGCGGAAGCGCAGAGAAACTCCAGAATGTGAGTGTTGTTGAAAAGTCTGCTCAATCCCAATCCTTGACCCCCCCCCCCTCTGCCCGGTTGCCGTGTCGTGACGACTGCCAAACATTTTCGGTTGCCATAAAATGCACTCTCAATTGGAATTGGAAAACTTAAATTACTTTGAACTTATTGGTCCAGACACCCTAGTAGCATATTAGGATCTGAATTTCGAGGTCATATCAGAGTCGCCAGCAAACCGTTATTGTCGGTTGGAGTTCACGATTAGGCCGAGAGCGAGATCCGAAAATTTACATAAGCAGCTCAGTGTCACGAACGCTGAAATTGATGACAGGATGCGTGACAGCGTTGAAATGTCTTTGTCTTCAGTCAAGCTGGCTCGTTCGATTTATTATGGGCGATGGCCAGGTGCGTTTTGAGGTTGAAACGTTTGTGAAATTAAGGGTTTATATTCGTGCTGTACTCACTAAAAGTTGCATTGCGAAATCATTGGTAATATTGCTGTAGGAATTGATTGCGAAGTCGAAATCAATTATAGAACAGGTAAATACGTTTGAAAGGAATGTAATGTTTTAGGGTGGCGACTGATTCATGCGATCGATCTATGAATATGGCTATGAATTATGATTTGCGACAGATACGAATGCTTGAGCGTACGGCGGAATTTTTCCTGTTACTTAGGTGCATAGTTGCGAGCAGTGGTTTGAGGTTGACGGTTTGACACTTTGCGACTTTAGATGGTCACTTTGCGTCATTGAAATTGCGAAATGTCGAGTAATAAGTAGATGTAGAATTGTTTGTGGTTAGAACTAATATGCGACTAACATAGGTACCGATCGTTGTGCTTTTGTAGAATAAATACTAGAAAGGACCATCTTTGTTGGGGAACGATTAAATGGGACAGGAATTAAATTTAAAAAAAAAAACTTACGTGAAATGGAGCTGATGAGATGTCGAACGGGGAGATATTGCAGCAATATTTTACCAGATTTACACTCACTGACACATCCGGTAAAGCTACCCGGCCAGAAGAGACAACACGCACGAGCACTGTACCGCGAGTGGTGACGCGCCCATAGCGGCGTGACTGACTGACGGTGTCGACGCGGCGCCGGCCGGTGGCCGTGGTAATCGTCGTTCCCGACGCGGGCGTTGAGCCGCCAGAGGGCGTGAGAAGCGGCCACAACAGGGGCAGTGGGTTAGCCGTAATTGGGGCGCGGGCGGTAGGTGAAGGTCACGTATAGGAGCCTGGTTAGTTGTGGAAAGTTGCAACGGGATAAGAACGTAGACAGTTAAATATGACATGCTATATGATATCTAGGACTGCACTTCGTTTGATGCGCATTGTTTACTGCTAATAGGATGATTTAAGTTAGATTCCCTATGAAAGGCTAGGGACCCTATGACAATATTCTAGCACTCTATATAGATAATTTGTTTAGGTAACTAGTAGCCCATCAGAAGCTATCGAACGAGTTTCAAGGAGGCATTTCCGTTTGAGCATTCAGTAACTCACTATGATACGGTGGATCACAACCAGACGGCAGATCGATGCGTGTTAATTGGTTCTAGATCATATGTCTGATTAAATCAAGAGCGGTTCAAGGTCTGCTAGGATTGTATACGGGAACTGATGATAAGGTTCACGCGTGCAGCAGCAATTAGGACTTGAGATTACGATTAGGTTCGGATAAATTATGCGTTTCTGTTATTCGCGTTCTTGCGAGTTAGCGCCAATAATTACTCCAACAATATTGGCACAGGGCATTTTGAGGCACAGACGGCTTGTTTGCCCGTCTCCTATGGCGTAACGTTTACCAGCATGACCGTATGAGACACAGATGCACTTCTCGAAACCCACGTCCAGACCGAAATGATAAGAGGGACACACCGTCACGTACGCAGGGCATGTGCACGTTTTCCGCCAGTGGTACCGGCCACTGTTAATTTTCCCGCTTAGGTAACACTGGGTGAGAAGGCAGTGAGAGGTTTCTACGGCAGGGGGGAAGGGGAAGATTGGCACAGGGTGCAGTGGAGAGTAAGTTACGCCAAAGGCAAGAAGCCGAGGGTCAGGGGTGAATCACCCAAAAGTGCGGATAAGGCGAGCCGTAGTGTCCCGGATAAGTCCTCATACTTATTTCGTAAAGGTACTCTAATCGGTACTGGACAGCCTCAGGGGAGGGAAGAATGTACTCCAGGACACGTAAGGCCTTGAAGAGTAAATCCCATGGTTTAAGGAGAGTTTCTGTGGAGAGTTCCAGGATATGAACGGTGGTCCCTGGGTCGTGAACGGGTGTTACACGCGGACCGGAAGAGGGCATAGGTAATCTCTCCCGGATAGAGAGATAAGTCGGATATAAATCGTGTATGTGTGTACCATAAGTCTATCGGACGTGTAGTGAATCCCATAAATTAGTAGGGTGGATATTTGTGCAATTATTCTGGACGGCCCTGCGATAAGTATCTTTGTCGCCGGTTAGCGGAGCATGCACTGGGTTTCGGAAAGAGACATTTATCTCGCCGGGGAGACCCTGGTTTGTAAGACGCCTAACACTATCGGAGGGAATTTCGGGGGCTACCAATTAAATTTGGGTGAATACATGAAATGTGAACGTATTGCGAGCAAGGATGTGAGAATGATGACGCATGAATCTTAGAGTAAGGCCGATAGGAATTTGGTAGAATTCGGTTACGGCAGTCGAACAAATGATTCTCGAGGGCAACTGGAAACTAGCAACGCTAATACGAATTAAGTGGGCAATTTTCTTAATGGGGAGGCCAGTGATATAGGAATAGGTGACTGGACGAATGATCACATTCAATTTATCAACGTAATTACCACCCATATGTTTGGCAGTGGTCATCGGGACTTCGAATGCCCTGTCCTTCACCTACCCAACTGTGCCGCAAACCCAGCTGATCGGACCCCTCTATCCCTAATCCGAGCAGTGAAGGAGCATCTCGTGCATCATGGTCTATACAATGAACAGAATCATCAAGCCTCTAAATTAAAAAGCATCTTCCATCAGATGTATTTGTACGCAAGGTGGATCTAGACTTACATCTTCTTCAGGTGGAGATCTACATCTCTCCCAGGTGGACGTTATCTCAAGATCCCTATCAGGTGGATCTCATCTAGATCAGGATCTCATCACTATCTGGATCCCTCCCTATAGCTATCTCAGGATCTCTTCAACGACTCTCAGGTTCCCCTGTATCACCATCTCTACTACCGAGTACCGGCAGCATTACAGCAGCGAATTATTCTCTCTGCTACAACAGCCGAACAACAGTGGACCGCAGTATTTGATGAACCGCAAAGAAGATGCAGCTTTTCTATTCCTTCTTTCTTCTTTTCTCTCTTTATTTCCCTTGCTACAGTCAGGTCAAGGTCAGGTCAAGTGAGGTCAAATTTTGAAGTTGGTTGTTAAGGCCTAAAAGGGTGTCTATCTGATGCAGTTTTTCACGGCGAATCGAATGGTGCTTTTTTTGTTTCCGTACGAGGTCTAGAACTTCCAAAAAAGTCATTTTTCAAAAAAATTGTGTGTCGTGACGTCATAAAATTTTGAATAACTCCCACATTTTTGAACCGATTCTTCTAAAATTTGGTATGTAGGTGCACATAGACCACTTCTCTGACATATATTCCGGTTTTTTCGATAGACTCAAAATTTTGGATTTTATAATGATTTTCCCGAAAAAGTCAGTTTTTTGAAAAAATTTAGGCCAAAATCCAAAATTTTCAAAAAACCGAGATATCCATTTGATAGACAAAGTAAAATTACGTATAACCTTTTTTGTTACGTCTTGATTCCTTTAAAAATGAAGATCTTAGCGGCGTTTGAACTTTTGCCGTTTTTGAGGCGAAAATGACGAACATGACGTCACTAAAACGTCAATTTCTCAAAAATTTTCCGACGGATTTCGCTCAAATTTTCAGGGAACGTGTCAAATTGATGTAAGAAAAGGTACTGAAAGTTTGGCGGCGCTGCGCGCCGCCGTTTTTGAGATATCGCAAAAATTCGCGAGGGGGGGTAAAATTTACCCCCCCCCCAGCCCCGCGCGGGTTAAGCTGTTTTTTAAGCTTTTATGCTGTAACTTCAGTTACTTCACTTCTTTAGAACATATTGCCCAGAATGCGTCACTGATCATGAGCTGGTATATCATATCATATGTAGCAAATGCATAAATGAGAATAGTGTGTCATGAATTTTTGTGCATGCTTCTGGATCATCTGTAATTACATCAAAGGCTCGGCTCAAGAGTGTCCTGCCGACCAGCTTATGCCCAACCCTTTCTGTCCGCAGAACGTCGCCTGCGACTCCCGCACGCCGTTTGCCCCGGCCGTCCGTACTGGTCTTCGCGCTGCGAGCCGCGCTGGAGTTCGCGGCGGCGTCGTGGAGCTCCCATCGGGACGGCGTGTGATGCCCGCGTCGAGCTTATAAGCCGTGAGCTTCGATTGGCGGCTCACGCGGTCACCAGCTGTATGTACAGCCTCGGCCCCGACGACCCCGCTAATGGCCGAGACCGGCATACCCCCGGCATGGGTCCGCTGTCCGGCGCAGCGCTGGCCGCCCGCATGCTATGCTACTTTTGGCTGTATCGCTGCCCAGCGGGAGCGCGCTCCACGCTGCGGAAGAGGTACCTACACGTTGCGACCCGACTGAGGACTGCAACCGGATGGTGACACGTCGGCCTCTGCGCCCTGGCCGGGGCAGGCGTGACCGACGTCACAGTGGAGGAACGCCCAAACAAGACCAACCCACCGTCGGAGCAGCATGGAAATATCATGTTCTGCCTGGACGTCGGACCCGGCGGCCGCAGTGCACCTGCACACGTGCAGAGAGGGGCGCTGGAGGCTACTCTGGAGCTTCTGCCATTCCGCGGCGCAACTGCTGGCAAAACGGCGGCGATTGAGGCGGTTGGGAACAGCTGCAGCAATGGTGATGGCGGTGATGGCGACATGGCGGTTTGGGACTTCATCTCAGCGCGGCCGCCGCCCAGGCGCCGCTGCGCCCGGCTGCTCAGCCACCTACCGGATGGCGGGGTGGCCCTTACGGCCCTCACGCCCGTTCGGTCTGCGGCCACGTTCTGGGGTGGCGGTCGCGGGGTTAGCGGCGTTGGACTTCGTCCTTTATCCAGACTGCACCGTACCATCTGAACGGATGGATCTGCCAAGAAAGATGACATCCAAGGCGGCTATGAGGCGATCACAAAGCTTCAGCAAGAGCTTCTCCTTCATGGGGCCGGCCGGCCGTTAAGTCGCAACACCGGCTGCCGAGTGCCAACAGCTGCGTGCGCTGGCGCCGACGCGTTGTGGGCCGCGCTGCTGACGCTCAAGCTGCGATATCAACCAATAAGTGGCAGCGGTGGCGGCTTGTCAGTTGTTAACGTGCCTTTGCAGACGTTGTGAAAAGCCCGCGTTGGAATCGCATGGTTGGCAACACCACGCAAGCTAAAATGGGCTTCCTTGATGAACCTACTTTTTAAGCATTGTAGCCTTTGTAATTTTTGACGGGCGTTTGTTTATTTTTTGCGACCTTTGCGTTGGCGTTTCGGGCGTGCGTTTTGCGCGTTTTGCGGTGTTTGCGTTTTGCGGCGGGCGGGCGTTTTTCACAATTCAAAGTTCAAACCTTCGGGCCACAGCGCTCCTCGAAAAGCGCTGCCCTCGAGTAGCCTTTGTAATTTTTGATGTTTTGCTGTAGGTATTATTTTCTACATATATACTATATAGGCACTCACGTGCTTTGAATCGCGCAATGCAATTGAACCATGGTAAAGACAATGATAAATGAACTGAGAGCTGACATGCCCCATGCTTTGTGTGTGTGTGTGTGTTTTTTTTTTTTTGGCGAGTCGATAAAAGTGGTTTTGGACACTGGATGAGTTTTTAGGGGTGTGGTGAGGGGGAATGTAATTCCACAGACCTTTTGTCAGATTCACCAATGCAGTAGGTCTGTGCGGTATTTAGATATCGGAGCATTCTTTGAAAGTCGTGAATAGGGCAACTGAGAACCTACCTATAGCCGTGATATCCCCTCACAAAAACTTCTTTTAAATAACCGGGGATAAGTACATAAGCAGAGTAATTGCTATTACGAACACCTAGGTATCACAATGCTGAGCGAATAGGAAAATCTATAGATGGAGAATTGTGCCGCGTTACGGGTGCTCGGGCGCAGCCAATCCAGCGCTACCCCAGCGGTGACCTTGACCCGCATCGTCTGTCTCGGCTCCAAAGCCAAACCGGCGTGGAATTGGGAGCGCTCGAGCACTCATGGTCCAGCGCAATTCTCCACCTGAATCCATTCCTGATACACATTTGCTTGCTCATAGTCATGTAACCCCGGTAAATTCATCTAACTTTCATATTGGTCGCTCCATAGACAGATGGCCACAGATATCAACTTAAAAGGCCATTGTTGCATTCATTTAGTGGAGATCATTAAAGAGCCGTGATAGGCCACAAGTCGCGTGACATCATACGTGTAACAACCAATGACGTCGGCCTGCAAAACCCAATGGAAGCGGCTAGCAGCGTGCAATAAAACAGGGCGCTGCTTTCTAAATGTCTGTCGTGCGCCATAAATGAATATATCTTTTGTAGTGTGGCAACTCAGTATCTTTTTTTAACTATTGTACTAGTATTTAATAATTTCATAATTTTATAATTGTGCTTACGCTTTATGTTGATGTTAGTGATAAATCCTTAGATAAAGTAAATCGATGTGATATTTAATAGAAAAATAGCAAACTAACGCGCCATTCATTCGAAAGCTGGTAAACCTACTAAAAAGAACTACTAAAATTCCTGAGGAACCAAAGGATTATATTGGTATCAAATAGATGCCTGCTATTCCGTCGTGAAAACGGCCAAAATAAAGATATTTGCTGTAAAAGAGATTAGGTGCAGATTTGGTCAAATTAGGTGCACTCGCCGGATAGCCCGTCGTGAAAACGGCAATTCTATATCATGCTACGTTTTTTTAATGATTGTTGTACTTTACTACAATTATTTGTTTTCTACTCATGACAATGTGCTCACTGCTCAGCACTATCACATGATAAAGCGCATTAACAGCTCCTATTTGTTTCCCATGCTACATACCGTGAGACTTTGGTAAACCCTTGTGAACATGCAGCCATTCGTCGACAATGGTGTAGACTCCGTTATAAAAGCTGCAGCGTCCAGCTGACCCCACTGGTCGGTAACTTCAAACGCTTCAGAAGATAATCTGTCAGTGTCTGCTGCCTCTGTGCCAGTCTTTGCACCCCCTCTGGACGCTGATGGAGGTGACTGAAGAGTCCAATAAAAGTCAAATATGTTGGCATAAGCTGCAATGGTTATAGGCCGCTTATCACTGGTCAGAGCCCCATTGCGTTTTTGTGGGTTGGGCTGTCAAATCAATTGATGGCTGGAAAAATTGGAGGTCACGCGTGAATATAATGATTTCCATATCAAGCCGCTATGATTCACCTATAAGAAAGAATAAATACGCCTCTTTAAGCTCATCTGGACACTAAGTGCGAGGTAGCTTCCATAGAGTTAAAACAGGAGAGGTGCTATCATGATAAGTTACATAAATTTATTTCAAAGCTGCTCTATGCTGTACGTAAATAACTACTGTGTATGCAGGTGCAAGCAAAAAAAAAAAAACAACAACAACAACAATATTTATGCATTCGTTTGTCTGTCTGTTGCGCATCATGGAAGCATTGATTGCATAAACGATGCATAAATAACACTATGCATGGATTTTCTATTTTATATTTTTGTTTTATGTTGTTTTCTTGACCTAGCTTGGAAGGAAAGTTTGCCTGACGCATTGGAAATGAAGATGCTATATGAACATTCCATTCCAAATGTCCTACATTTGAGCTAATCGACGTAACAAAACATCTCGCAGATGTCATTGGTGGTTCATATGACCCACCTGCTTCCCAGACCAACGATCTCCAGTTGTATCCAGGCAGCAATGCCAAGGAGCTTAGAAAGGCGCAACATGAGCACGGGCTAAGTCGCAGCTGGCAGACTAAGATCCTACCACGGTAGCTCGGTTTGTCCGCTAAGAGACGCGATAAGCGCGTTTGATCAGCTCTAGACCGAGTCATGGCCATGTTTACAAGGAAATCCGTGAGTTTGATGACATTGGAAATGGGAAAGACCAGGAATGGTGTGAAGAAATGAAGACGATTTATAGTTTACATCTTTCGATGTTGAAATGAATTGGTGATTGTCATTTATTTCTGCTCCAAGAACAATTCGTTATTAAAACTAGTTAGTTTAGTTGACAAGCTTATCAGGGATATGTGTCATCAGGGGTCATGTGTCCTCGAAACTATTACTTCACAAATAGTAATTTTGAAAATCAGTGTGGCGATGATTAGGAATATGCTTATAAGAGGATCCCTGTTCCGGTAAAAACCAAATACAAAATTATCCCAATAAATCTTCCATGTGTGTAAGCTTGATCCAACGCCCCCCCCCCCTCCCCTGGAGGGAGGAGGGAGGGAGGGGGAGGTCGGTGGTCATCAGCCGGCCATCCAGCTCGAGGCGTCCGTACGTGGGTTCCCTGCGTTCCTCGGGGCAACTTCTCCCATGCCTGTATTTCATAATTGGTGCAGATTTGATGCAGATTTGGTCAATTTAGATTCATTGTGTTTTTCAGAAGTTGTCAATTTGGGTTGCACAGTTGCTTAGGTACGTGATTTTTCAAATTATCAGACATTATTTTCGATTAAAATTCTGCATAAAGTCATGATATGAAGATATATGTTGTAAAAGAGATTTGGTACAGATTAGTGGCCAAATTAGGTTCATTCGCCAGATAATCCGTCGTGAAAGCGGCTTTTATTGAACTGACGATTGCCTGTTACGTGAAATAGGGCTAGCTTACGGATGCAGTCTTCGCGTGAAGCCAAATGAGTTTCGTTCACGGAGTCGTATGTTGAGCTCGCTCCTCTTCAGTAAATCCGTTCCTGCTGGGTGTATGTTATGGTTCATCAGATTTGTATAAGTATAGAATAAGTTGTATTCTCTTTCGTAGAATACAACAGACTTTTATTACAGATGACTTCAATTTCGAGTCTACGTTAGGCGGCACGGGCGGACATCGATAGCAGCGCCTCTATCGGTCACTATGGAAAGCTGGGCTGTAGGCGACGATATACCGGCTGAGTTGTCACACGTTGAATAGGTTTATAGCCATCCGTCTTGTGAAAAAGTTGAACTTTTGCCTTTAATATTTCTACATGCAATTTTAGAAGTGTCTTCACATGGATTACAAAACCGTTTAGATTAATGTATTCACTTCAAGCCTTCCCTATTGTTCTTGATGATGCGGGAACTATTTCTAATTAGTGTTTCTAGCTCAGTAAAAGAACATACTGTGCAAACGATGAAAAAAGCATAAATGGAAGATTTTAAATGCAATTTTCTCTAACAATTAATGGTGAACTCTCTACATATCAAGGAAAAGGTGCATGCTATTTGATAAGTTAAAGTTCTTGGGACCAGTTGTTTTCTTCTTTTCTTACGTCGCCCCAATGGCCGCGAATACACTTGTGATAACGCCTATCGATCTTGCAGCCTGATAGGCGAACCATGCATGTACCGATTTTTTTGTTTTTTGTTTTGTTGGGTTAGGCCCTTTCGGTCGACAAGACCATTGCAGAGCCGGCATGTACCGACATTGCATATCGCAGACATATTTTAAGCATGCATGTTAGCCTACAGCTACGCTTGCGTAATTCAATTGCCGAATCGTGTACGTGGTATTAACCTAAGCGCACGAAACGAGACAAATCCACAACATGTGATAGAACCAAATCAGCATTACCTGACTGGGATGTAACCAATACATTCCGCTTACTTTGGAACGAACCTAACGGCACCATGGAACATAAATCTCTGATTGGTTCGGCAGACCCTAATTGCAGATAAACTTAACTTAGATTGCACCGCAATGCGTACTTGCGCTGGTTCCTGACTGTCTAACTCGAACTGTTAGATAACTCTACTTAGATAAGCGAAATGCTCAATGCTGAATGCGCTTATGTCGTCAGAGCAGCCAGCGGGATACGCAAGGCTTCTCGCTCGTTCAATAAACTCTTCTGATGCGTATGTGTATACCGCTTCATTGAAGACCACTATACCCATAAGCAGAGGAGCCTAAAGCACATCCTCAGTCCTCACTGTGAAAAATTCCCATGAGGTGCGACACTTGACAAATTCGTTGACAAATTCGTTGACATAGGCTTCTTTTCAAACTTGGACACAGCGCAGTAATGTTGGCGAGGCACATACCTATAGGTAAGTTTGATTACGGATAATATTCAGGACATTGCGGTTGGGAAGACATTACACGGCGGTTTGCATTATTCGTCTTAAGACTGAGACCAGGCACGTAGCCAGGATTTTGCTCAGGGAGGGACCACAGGTCGCGGCCTTAGGTCGTACCCCCTCCAAAAAAGGAAAACTCCTTGGATTTGGCCAACTATTTTTGGAGGTGTTGTGCAGCTATTTTTATTTATTTTATTTTTTACATAATTTTGTTTTATTTTTCGCCTTCAGGGGCGGGGAGGGGGGCATGGCCCCCGTGCGCTCCCTTGGCTACGTCCCTGACTGAGACCTATCATACCGGGTTGTTCGGAGCTCTGCGAGATCTGCAGTGGCTCATCCCTGCGCCAAGTTCTCCGCTAGAGTCACGAACGTCTCTTGTGGACTACTAGTTGTTCCCGTTGCCAGTAGGTGTCGGGACCTACACCTTGGTCGAGGCTGCAGATAACGCCATCGCAAAGCCTGTGCACTCCTAGTGGTGGTTTTATGCATGCTGTACTTGCTTAACTTTTCATGTAGATAACTGTGTTTTGAATACCTGCATTTTGCATGATTGCATACTGCAAGCTTTGATATTTATCGTTTTAACACTTAAACAGGCTGACATCTTAAGTAGCAAAGATACCGGGATAATAATAGAACTTGATGCAACACATCTATGACGCGGTTGCGCTAAGAAATGGCGCAGCAGCTTCCGCCGTGTGTGTCTGCAGGGCGTTGTCGCTTCGTCTTGGTTTTGTGATCGGGAGTGAGCGGCGGTCGTCGCCCGGTTTGCGATATTTGTGTTGTGAAGCAAGGTGATCTCAGCATTTTTACTCAGGACTCAGGATCAATACGAGCAGAAAGATCCGCCAGATTGCATCAGCTCTCGGACATAGTGCGTTTTGATTTTTAGTGACACATTGCACGGCTCTACACGTGATCAGAAGAGTTGGGTGTATTTTAGTTGAACTTTAGTTAATATGCAGGCCATCAAGTGCGTTGTGGTTGGAGATGGGTAAGTTTTGAACACCATTCCCTTCCCATATACCCAATCCCTTGCATGGGTAGGCCGTAGGGGGTTGATTAGTGCCTACTGCCGATGGCTTTAAGGTGTAACTTACGGTCGCTTATGAAGTTAGGTATAGAGTATAGACCGAATGAAATTCTGTTTTAAAGGGACCCTCCCACCTTCAAAAAAGTTTATGAATTGGCATGAAAGTGATGTCGCTCGGTTCAGAAAGAGCGAAAACGAATATCTACCAAATTTCACCGAAAAATATTCACCGGTTTTCAAGATATTAGACTTTTACTTTTGTTTACTTTTTTTGGGATCTCCGCTGTTTCTAGCGACTTTATTTTAGAAGTGCGGCGTTTGCGGCAGATGCTGCGCGCAAATAGCATATACCACCGCGTGCTACAAAACGTTTTAGTCAAACATTTAAAAATCGTTAGATATTTGTGCTGACGTCACACATTCAGAGGGGTATTCCTTAGCATTAGCCCCTCTGAATCAAAATGCTGCAATTTTGAAATTCAATATTTCCGATTTAAGGCATTTCTCGATGTTGTGAGTGCCGAAACCGGTAATTGTGAGCCAGGGACCCCATTTTGGCTATCTCAACTCAAATCTAATGTTAAGGTGGGAGGGTCCCTTTAAGTAGGTAAGTATTTTTTAATGTTTTTTTCTTAATAAATAGGTATGTTATTTATAAATTATCATGTTTGCTATCATGCTACCTTTCCTGTATGAATGTACCACTATCGTTAGGTTAATGGTACCGATTTACTATTCAGTGTTGTCACTTATCTTTATCTGAAAGCATGACTCACTTGTGATGCTCGTCGATAGCTTATCAATGTCACCCATTGGTATTCGCATTGATTCGCCCTGATTCATCGCAATGTGTTTCCTGCTGTTTCAGTGCGGTGGGCAAGACATGCTTGCTCATAAGCTATACCACAAATGCTTTCCCGGGAGAATATATCCCAACTGTGTGAGTATATTTATAGACAAGTGTCTGCCTGACTCACTGTCACATGCACAGAGCATGTTTTGTTTGCTCGTTATTATGTCAAGTTGCACGTTTTAGGCGTTTCTTCGCAACTCTGTCCCTAATAATTCTACCTCCAATTATCATTGAAGCATATAATACTTTGCCGTAACTGTAAACGCAATGCAATGCCGACTCTTTGGTGTGACTCCGGTCTTCCCTTATTCACCACGTGAGCAGGGTATTTTCGTACTGATTTCCGGACCACCGATCGAACAGAGCGGCTTGCTTATGTTCTGTTCAGCGGTAGCTTCAGGCGACTCGCCCTTCTCTTCCTTCGGGAGATGCCGCGGAGGCGTACCCTGCTGAACGTACATTGAGCATCAGCTATCACAGTGCACGATATCTGCTGACGGTAAACCGGAAGAGTCACTGTGTAAAGAAGGATTTAAATAAACTGATACCGACCTCGATACTGATCAGTGATCATTCCCATGAGACGTATGGTGCGCTTCGCCTATGCTCCAGCATTAGCGGTGCATTTGAAGCCCACATTTGATGTGTTCAGTGTCGCATGGCATAAAGACTGAAAATGATAAAGCGATCTTACGAATCAAGGCCGAAATCACCAGCGTCATGGTTTAGACGGTCCGATCACCGATAGGGATGGCGGCTGATGGGGACAGAGCCAAGCGGCGTGATGTGGAAAGTAATCGCCCCTCTCGCGCCCAGCGTGGTGTGTTTACAGAAGACGTCCCTAGGGAGGCTCGGTGGTATCTGTCATTTGTTGGTGCCGCCAGACATTGCTCACGTGCGCGTGGTGTCGGTTGTTCATCCGACACTGCACAGAGACGGTATGCCTCTGAGTCACGGTCTTGTGTGACAGGGCGGGATGGTGGGGGGGGGGGGGGAGGGGGGCGTCGGACCATCATCGACCGAACCCAAACGGGCGATCGTGTGGGTAGGAGGATGGAGTGGGGGAGGGGTTGGGGAGGAGAGGGCTCGGTGGGGCCGTGGCTGGCTATGGATGGTGAGTTGGTGACTGTGATTCAGTGTGGTTTCCGAGATGGCCCAGATCATCTTGCGGTATAGTTTGACTTTGAGTTTGAGAGTGTGACTTTGCATTATGCAACAGAAGAGTCCTTGCTTATGCAATGTGCATCTATACGTATGCTTGTTTCCTGACGTTACCATGATTATTTTATGTATTTCATTCCTTAGTTTTCGCAATTAGTAGCCGAATTTCACCCCAAAGTATTTCGGTTTGATAGCCACCCGTCCTTTTTGCTGTCAGCTGTCTACCTTTGCTTTGTTTATAATCTGTTTTTATTACATTCACACCATCACCGGCACTTACGCCTTTATCCTCTGATTTGATTAGGGTCGTTGCAATATAAGGCTTCATTTCTGGGAAATATCGAAGTTGAAAAGACGAGAAAGTCCAATATAACTTTCTGGCGTCACAGCGCGGCTTTCAATCATTTGCTTTGTGCTCCCTTTTTCCTTTGTCGGCTGGTTGTCAGCTGTGGTCAGCGTCCAGACACAAAAATCTTGCCAGCCCGGCTGTCCACACGCTGAAAACCCTGGACAGTCGAGGGAGACAGAGTGACCGGAGAGTGAAGACGACAGGAGCTATCGGCCGGACGTCCGGCCCGGGGCGTCCGTACACGGCTTTCCTGCGTTCCTTCAGTGCGGCGTGTGTTGTAGCGTGCCAGGAGCGGAGCAGCACAGGGATCTGGCGGTTTTGTGAGGGGGCTTATGGCGTGCAGTTGACGGAGATATTAGCAGCGGCTACTGACGGAAGTGTTTATGACTTGGCGCTGACGGAATTAACTTATGACGTGAGACTAGCACAACGTTTGCGCCGATAGAGGAGACATGCGTATGATAGACGATAGAATATAAAATAGAAGCGCAACTGATAATGCTTTTCGTGGAGTGAATAGAAGAAAAGAACATTAGAAATGAGGAACTTCGAAAAGGTTTTTTTGCCCAAGAAATTCCTAACAATTTGTTGAAATAAAGTTCATTTGTTGCGCACGACGTCCGACGACGGCGGTAGGCTAAACGACGATCTTTTGCTATTCCAATTTTATATCTACTAGCGCTGACTTAACTTTCATTTACGGAAACAAACAGTCCCATTTATTATCAGACGAGTTTACACTAGTTCCTGGCTGTGCCGTGCGCCCTCAGTTCGCCCTCCTGAGCCAGTTTAATAATCTTACGCGATCAGCCTGCCGTCTGAACCGTTTGCATTGTAAGGTAACCTGACATTGCGTCACAAAAAGGAAAAAGAACTTACACGTGATGACATGACTCAACGTGACACCCACTCGGTCACCCAGTTACGTCACAAATACTCACGTCGTGTCACGCTTCATGTGACGTTAGGTCCGGGCCGGCTTTGAATGGCTTCCCCGTGTACCGCGATACAGGACGGGGATTTGCTTAACTACGCGGACGCTGTCAGACGGGGAAAGGTCATGGGTCCTCCATGGTAAACGGACAACTGAACGGATAACTAGACCAGTGACAACTGAACAAGCGTGGAACAGTGGACGATGAACATGGCTAAGTCACACCTACGTATTCAATGACTTGACTTAACTATTCAATGACAATGACTTACCCCACATGCACCTCCCATTGTATCCGCCTATCTCTCTTGCATCCTGTATCACCACCACCTTTTTCTCCACCAGTTTCGACAACTACTCTGCAAACGTCATGGTGGACGGCAAGCCCATCAACCTCGGTCTATGGGATACGGCCGGCCAGGAGGACTACGACCGCCTGAGGCCGCTCTCCTACCCCCAGACCGATGTATTCCTCGTCTGTTTCTCGCTGGTCAACCCGACATCGTTCGAGAATGTTCGAACCAAGGTGTGTGAATTAGCTGCATGGAACTATGGAGAGATTGGTGTGGTAGATGGTTGAAATGGTTGAAAGGAAGTGACGAGTGTAAAAGACTGTCTAGTTGGGAACAGGTGAAAAGGAAAGGACACGAATGAAGAGAGAGAGAGAGAGAGAGAGAGAGAGGGAGGGGGGGAGGGGAGGGAGGGAGGGAGAGAGAGAGAGAGAGAGAGAGAGAGAGAGAGGGGAGGGAGGGAGGGAGAGAGAGAGAGAGAGAGAGAGAGAGAGAGAGAGAGAGAGAGAGAGAGAGAGAGGAGAGAGAGAGAGAGAGAGAGAGAGAGAGAGAGAGAGAGAGAGAGAGAGAGAGAGAGAGAGAGAGAGAGAGAGATGGGAGCAGAGTAGCATGAAATTAATAAAAATTGCCTCAAATCGCAATTTCGTCGTCTTTGTGGTCACTGGTGTCGCAAAAGCTCATGCCCAGTAAATCTACTCCAGTGTTTCACACGCATGAAGCGACTGTCTCTGACCGCTCCTGCCTTACTCATTCTTCGACCAGTGGTATAAGGAGGTCCGTCATCACTGTCCGACCACACCCATCGTGCTCGTGGGAACCAAGGTGGACCTCCGGGAGGATAAGGCCACCTTGGAGAAGCTGAAAGACAGGAAGCCCATCAGCTACCCCCAGGTGAGAGATGTCGACGAGACGGTGGTGTGTGAAACGTGCGTAAAACTTTGGCTTGGTTGTTGGTGAAGTGGGGGTTTTTGGACGTTGACGAGAAAGAGATCTGAAAGAATGCTTGCAAAGTTGTGTTAAGTGCTCTTGGATGTTTGGTTTGGTTTTTTGATACTCTTTTAGCATTCATGTCATATGTGTCTAGAAATAACTCTGAGTCTGTGCGAGCCCCGATGTACCTATTATGTTATATTTCAATGGAGAGATTTGCCTGGCCGGTGATTGGCAATTGGCGGGATAAAGTAACCCGGAATTACATTTGTACTTTTTTATCTGGCTCCACTGAACCATTAGGTATAGTAATAAATACATTTTCGCTAGCATTCTATGGTCTCTGCTTACAACATTGCCTCTTTTGACGTTATCTAATGCTACAGGGCCTGGCGCTGGTAAAGGAAATCGGCGCCGTGAAATACCTCGAGTGCTCGGCGCTCACGCAAAAGGGCTTGAAGAATGTCTTCGACGAGGCCATTCGCGCAGTGCTCTGTCCTCAGGTAGAAAAGCGAAAGCCGAAGGCGTGCATCATCATCTGAGCGCCGCCATCTTGGTGTGCCGGAAAAGTGCCGCGTCGGCCATCTTGGTTTGCCTATGAGACTACTGTTATCTGTATGTTATATGCTAATGAGAGATGTGTTTATATCAGTGGTTTGCATTTGTGCTTTTGTTTCGAGTGCGAGAGATGCAATGAATCGAAGCTTTCAGTCATGTATTTTGAGGGCAGAGAGAAGAACTATCATAAACTCAGCTGGATTAAGCATTGAAAGACATGCATGGTTTTGCGAAGCATTTAGGTAGGTAAGTTTGTTGTACAGTGCTTTTACTATGAGATTGAGCTCATTTTCCCAGTTGTTATGATTGTCATGTAGCCTGTAGAGTAAAATTGTTGAAGTCGCAACGCATATTCGGAAGACGTTCAAAACTTCAAACCAACAATGACTTTGTGGGCGCGGAAGAAACGTTCCTATGTATGTATATTTTGTAGGCATTAGTTTGAGTAGTTGCGACACTTTTGTTACGAACTTTTATAGTTACGAGAATTAATTTTACTGGACCTGTATCCACGTGCTTGCTGACGAGCAGTGGCGGATCCAGGGGGAGGGGGCAAAATGGGCATTTGCCCCCCCCCCCCAACGGCATAATTTTAACATTACGCCTATGGACGAGGCATGGAAAGAATCGATAAATTGTTATGGTTTGCCCCCCCCCCAAAAAAAAAACTCTGAGCTGGATCCGCCTCTGCTGACGAGCTTGCTTCTCTGTGCATCGAGCTGGGAGTGTCAGTGTGCTAGTGTTGGTATAAGCCGCTATGCATTGTACATGGCTTCCAGCGTGTGTGTCCAAGTCAGGTCTGCTTGGCTGTGATGTGGCTGGAGCTGGACGATTATCGAACCTTGGTGGCCTTGCATAGATGTGAAGATGATTGACGCCCGCTTTCTGTACCGCGTATGTTCGCCGCCGCTTGTAGATGGGCATGAGAGGAATAGCATTTATTATGCTGTTATATTTATACGCCGGCTTTGTTATGCATGTATCAATGCCTTTTACAAATATACGGATGTAGAAACATCCTTAACAGAGCATCAGCGTTGTTGATTGTCCACTCTTTTGCAAAGGAAATTGCAAGGAAATTGAACGATAAAAATTGCGCTTTGAAAAGAAGCATCATGTTAAGTATTGTGGTGATTAGGATGAAAAGTGTTTGGCCGAAGCATTAGAAACTAAGAATAAGAAGTGGTAATAGTAAAGACTCTGTCACAAGAATTGGTGCGGATAGGTGCGGCCCTCCAGCAAAAAAAAGGTAAGTTATTCGTTGCTTGTATGTACCTTTGGTATAATATCGTTGAATGACAGACACTCCATTGATATGACTCAATGAACTAAAGACGGTTCGTGCGGACACTTCAACAAAAGTTACTTCTTTACGGCCTATAGACGTTTTCACTAATGCAAATCGATTATTGTGATGTTGGCTACCATCTACTTTATAACGGAAGGGCCGTACATACATGAGTAGAGATTAGTGATGTCAATTACAGAAAATCGGAATACCGATACCAAACCAAATACCAACCAAAACCATGGGGAAATGCCGAAACCAAACCAACTTGGGAACATGAGAGAAATACCAACTTTTTACCGATTTCTTAGCCTCTTATACATCAGTGAGGATTCATGATACCAACAAAATACCAAACACATTAGGATCGAAATACCAAATACCAAGTTGGTATCGGTTTGGTATCGGTATACCAAAAAATTGGTATCCGATTTACATCTCTACTAGAGATGTAAAGGTGTAATTAAGAGGTTCGCAATGCTCAGCCAATAGAAAAGCCCCGCTATCCTGATACGTATTTATTTACTTGCTCATGTATTCGGGGCCGATGAGTAGCCTCTACCCACCATTATTCTAGCCACCCCAGCAGTGGGGTGGACAGGTGATAGGGAACGATATATTTACGGGGTAGGTTTTGGTTGGATCGATCGGAGTCGTTGGAGGCGGTAAAGGCTTCACATACGGATTTCCACACAAATAACGAACTTTGTAATCGAGACATAGTGACCTCCAGGAGTTCTTAACGTATCCAGGCTGATTTTTATTGAAGCAGTGCATGCCGTCATTGACATTGCACACCACTTTGAGGTCCTTGGTGAGCGCCGCGTGGTCCCCGCGGACGGTGCGACAGTCGATATCCAGCGGAGTGCGGCCTGGAAACATGGGAGACGAAATCAGTGGCGGATCCAGGGCAGGGCAAATAGGGCAACTGCCCCTCCCAAACGGCAAAATTTTACCATTTCGCCTCATATATAGGGTAGCCTGGGGCAAGACGCCCCAGATAATTTATTTTGCTACATAACTTTTATTCCACATAACCTGGAAGGCCAAATTTGTGCTTAATGCGTTCTTTGGACATTTTACTTTAATTTCCACCCCTCAAATTCATTCACTTATGATCGGACTCCCAGCTAGGAAGTGGTTTGTGAAGCAACTGCAAATAGGGCGTTTTGCCCCAACCCCAGGGCAAAACGCCCCACGGCCTGGGGCAAGAAGCCCCATACTCTAGATTAAAGATTAAACATGCTAGTTGACTAAATCTTATATGAAAGGTCCGTTGGACCTTGGGAGGCATGGCACTGAAGTTAGCACCTTCCATCCTATCAGGTGTTCAGCTACGACACTATTGTATGAGCAGGTTTTTCACCTGCCTCATAAGGCCAAATAATAAATTATTGCAATGCAAATGTTAACAAAATACTTCCTTTGCCATCCAGTTGCTGAGAAAAGTACATATAAATGCATAGAAACATACCGTTCGCCAGCTACCGAACGTTAGGAAGTGGGTAGTCCGAACAACACATGAGGTAAAACGCCCCATGGGGCTTTTTGCCCCGCGACCTACTGGGGCGTTTTACCCCATCACGTAGTTCGGTCAGAGAATAACGCCTTGCACTCCAGGAAGACATAATTTAACACGAACCAACCCGGCATTGTAAGCGTTAGACAATAGTTGTTCAAAATACATAAAAGTCGTTAACCTGATGTGGACGATAAAAGAACGCCATGATGCATAATCTGACAACAAAACATAAAAATCACTCCAAAAACACATTTTTGGCTATATCTCCCTAAAGAGTCATCACAATTTGTTTCCAGTCTGCTCATATAATGATCGTATAGTGCACGCTTTATAGAAGAGAGGATGTTTCCCCAGAACCTTGCCAGTTCCGAGAAACATCGGTGAGGCGTTTTACCTCGGCGGGGCGACTTGCCCCGGTCTACCCTACAGCGAATGGAAAGAATATTGCTATGATTTGCCCCTCCCAAAACCCTGAGCTGGATGCGCCAGTGGACGAAACGCTATTCATTCACAAAATTCAAACAATTACAGGTGTGACTTTTTATTTATAAGAAGTACTCCAGAGCCAAACAATTCATATCATTAATATTTGAATAGAAAGTATATTACTGTGATCGGAATCATGTCATTCGTCCTACACTGAGAAAACAGTGTCCCCATTTTCGGTCTCAGAGACCAGTTTTCGGGCTAATGTACCATATTCAAAACAGACAGCACATTTCGAGAATACTTTCTGAGCAACGCCACATGGGATCATACGATCCCTTAAATCGGTATCATTGATCGCAGAAACAGAGCTCAGTCAGTACCCATTATCGGTGTCAAGCTTTAAAACTAGTCTCACTATGAAACCAGTTTTCAGCCCGATCCCCATTTTCGGGCTCACCTGAATCCAGTTTGAGGGCTCAACCCGATCCCTTTAATCGGTATATCATTGATCGCAGAAACAGAGCTCAGTCAGTACCCATTATCGGTGTCAAGCTTTAAAACTAGTCTCACTATGAAACCAGTTTTCAGCCCGATCCCCATTTTCGAGCTCACCTGAATCCAGTTTGAGGGCTCAAATTGTGTGGTGAAGCCAATATTAGGGCTCACCTCATCGCTTTTCGTCCGATGCAGCCCCTCCTTCCCCCTCCCCCGTGTCCAGCAGCTGCGAATAAGACGAAGCCGCGGACAAACTTTTTTTTTTTTTGCTCGGCCAGCCTATAGCGCCAGTCTCGAGCGGTGGGACAGTTAACCCGGCAATTTTGGCCGGGATGCAAAAGTTACGTTAAACCGGTTTATGTTAACCCGGGAGCAAATAACAACGTGGGAGCCTATCTTAGGTGTGGCAAAGCTAACGAATTACTTACTTGTTGCCGAGGTGCCCAAAGAAGGTACTGGAACCGAAAACACAACATTGGTTCATGTATTTATTAACATTCATACACACAGTCATACTTGTGCAAGGTGTCAGTGTTCGGTTGTGGGGTGTAATAGCCAGGGAAAAAGTTCTATGAACTGAAAAACCCGGCGCCTATTACTTCGCAACATGGTTGTGTATTCAACATGAACTGCAAGGAGTGCAGACGACATTGCCTGTGCTAACTTAACGTCTCACGGGCAGCGCCGCGCTCTGACACCTTGGTCCCAGAAGCGGCGGCGTTTCTGACCGCAAATCGCCGGAGAGCCGGTCGACGCCGTTGAGGGGACTGAGCAGGCCGCTGCCAGCTCCACCTTCACGTCCGCGCGGCGCAGCTCGGTGTGCGGCGGCGGCTCATCGCGCGGGCCGCACCCGTCCGTCCGCTGCACGAGCCGCTTTTCGATCCGACAGCGCAACACCGGCACGCCATTGTGCTGGCTGAGCGGCGGCAGCGGCACGTAGGCAACAAAACAGTAGAAATCGATGGGCCTGGATCGGCGTTGCCAGCAACGCCGGCAGCGGCGCGGCGGGAGGCGCCAGTGCCGCCGTCGGGGACGTGTGCCCTTCGCTGCGCTCATTCGAGTTGGCCGGCCGGCCGCGCGGCGTAGTCCTTTTGACACGGTGCGAGAAGAGCCGGATGAAGGTGGACTTTTTATTGGCGTTGCTGGTGCTCACGCCGCCGGCGTCCAGTTTGGGCGGCAAGTCCGAGTACCAGGAGTCGGACAAGTCCCGCGCGAACGCCGCCAGCCGGTCATCGTCACTGCTGGCGGCGGCCCGCCGACGGCGCTGCCTCAGAATCGGACGAGTCGGTGGTACTGAGCACCTCGCGGGACGGGTAGCTGGGAGTGGGCCGGCCGCGGCCCCTGCCAGGCCGCGCCACCTTCACCGGCGCAGCCGCCTTCAAACTGCCCTTGCTGGGCGGCGGGTTGGTCGGCGGAGGCGGCAGCGGTGCCTCGACGTCAGTCCGAGTCGCTGTCACTGGGCGGCCGCCGCGGAGACGGCTTCTGTTTGACCCGCAGCCGGCCTGGGCCGGCTCGGCGCCCTCGGCCGGCGGCGCGCGCCGTTTCGAGCGTTTCACCTTTTCACTGTTACTCTCGCCTGGTCCTCAGCGTCGAGCGGCTCGGCGCTGTTCGGTTTCATGTGGCCCATGCTGCTGGGAAACTCGGGTGGGGACAGCTTTCTGATTGGAGTGCCGTCGAAGATGGAGGAGACGGGGGTGCTCGCAGAGTCCTTGCCCAATGCCCATGATAGAGCCGAGGCTCCACTGGACGCCCAGCTTAATCGGGCTATCGCCGCCCTCCTTCTATGGTGGATTCTTCGGCCCCCTACAGCCACTAGGGCCATCATATACTCCCAGATGGCGGCACCTAGGGGAAGAGGGGGGGGGGGTGTCTGGGCCACTTGTCCACCTCGTGGCGTCGCCAGCGACGCCTGCGAGTCGGAGCAAATGATTATGGGGTCTTCCTCGAAGGACGGGTGCTCCAGGAGATGTTGCTTTGCCGTCTTGAGCGCCACCATCTCAGATCGGTAACTGGAGCAAATCCTCCCCGCCGCCTCCCGCAGTACCAATGTTGTACTGTCTGGGTGCTCGGTGAGGACCCCAGCGCCGCCTTCCTATTACTCCCCCGGTCGCAGACCCGTCGACCCAGGCCCACGTCGCACGCTGGGGGAGCGCTCCCAGGCACGCCTCCGCAGCACTCCTCCTCGCTGTCGCGGACGCCCCGATCGGCAGCCGGTCCAGGTGGACCGTGACGCCGTCTGTTGGCGTCTACGGGGGCAGTCTCGTGGATAAGCGCGCCTCGGCGGGCAGCGCCACTCCAGTGGTCCCACACCGCTCCCCCGCGCTCTCTCCAGCCGGTCACTGACTTCAGTCACGGTTGGGGGGGGGGGGGGGCTTCCGCCACGACGCGGCGGGTCCTCCGACGGGAGGGAGAGCGCCTTCGCCAGTAGGCGCGATGCCAGCGCATCCCTCCTCATCTCTCCATCGGCACGACGCCCGCCTCGGCCCTCACGGCGAGTCTTGGAGCATGGAAATCGGGCAGCCAGTGATGACTCATGCCACCATCAGCATCTCCGCCTCCAGGACGCCAAGATGTGTGGCCGCAGCCGCAGGCAGCCACGCCGACCCCGCTGCCCGCATGCCCAAGTAGTCTCGAATCGCTGACACCTCTCCTGAAACAAGAGTGGTGTCGTAAACTTAAACCCCTTGCTGGTGCCCGCCAGCCGCGACAACACCGCCACACCAATTTGTGTGACCCCGGAACTTCCGTCCCGAGCCTTATTTCACGGCACGATGCTACAGTGCGCTACACGTATTGTGGTATTCAGTTTCCATGGAAACATCAACTAATTTGGACGCTCAAACATGGGAGTCAGGAGTGGTTAAGGCCCAGAGCGTTCTGTCTGGTTTATAAAACCTTGGCCAGCAGATGTTAACGTGCTTTTTGTATAAGTGGCTTAATTTTGACGCAAAAGGGCACTAACCTTCGGCGCAAATAATGCAGAAATTTCAGCGCAAATTGCAAAATAGCTTGCGCCGAACTTCGGCGCATGACGGCTTCACGGGCGTCCGGCGTACCATATGGATGTTTTCCAGTTTGGGCTGCAGGTTTTAGCTCTAGGTTTAAGACTGTAGGTTTTGGGTTGGGCTGGGCTGGGCTGGGCTGGTTGGGGTGGTTGGGTTGGGTTGGGTTGGATTAGGTTAGGTAAGTTTAGGTTAGTTTAGTTTAGGATAGATATGAATACCTATTTTTTGTAAGTTGAATTACTTTTTTCATTTTGTAGCATCATATGCCTTCCATCTTTGAACTGCCATATTCAAGCACCAGAATAAGTATGGACTTGAACCTTTTCCAGTCTGGATGCCTGTATGGAAGTTGTGCAAAATCATGCAGTGGAAGGTATTGTAACCACAAATAAGAGCTAATGACTCAAGTCACAACTTGTCCATAATTGGTTATCTTGATGTATACTTGTAGACCCTTCCTCTTACTTGGCACACAGGCATGGTGTCACAGTGTTCTAAATTTGGATTTCAATTGGGTGTCCCAACAAAAAAAAATCTGAAGACAAAATGAGATAGATTTAGTCTTTCCGCAAAACTGCATAATGCCATTTTTACCTCAGATTTTGTCAGAACCTTCACAGGATCTGAAATGAAATGATGTAGAGTAGATGCATCAACTGTCAAGTCATGCGTAACCTGGCAGCTGGCTGTTGAATCAAACTTTTGACATATTTTTTTTTTAGCAAAGATGAAATAAAGCCACTTGTCATATTTTTAGGATGAAAATATTTTCCCCATCATGTGTGGTTATTCACCTAAAATTCTGAAACATGGAACACTGTGATACCAGCATTCCATCATGTCAACCAGCATTCCGCAGCATGTTAGCAGAAGCAGCAGCATGTTATAAGTATATGAAAGATCCAAATAGGTTGTAGGTTGGTAGCCGGTAGGTATTGGTACTAAGTTTAACTTAATAGGTTAGTAGGCAAGGTTAGGATTAATTTCAGTTGAGCATCAAGATAACCATTACGAACAAGTAACAAAATCCTTACCTACCCTTGAAAGCATTGCTTCAATCACATCATCACGAAGAACCAGACAAAAATTTTGCACATTCTTAGTTCTTACACTATTTGACATCCTGAATCCAGATATGATGCTTTCATGTGGCGCAAATACAAGAAAAACGAATAATCAAACCCGTGCGTATTCGTATCAACGGCGCCACAATTGTAGATCAGACCTTTTCTGAACAAATGCCACCACAATTTTAATTGATAAGGGATTAAAATGGCATGAGCATCAACATCTTGATCTTTTCTTAAAGATAGCGATAACTGATAACTAATAACTTACCATTCATTTTGAAATCACGGCGGTAGGTACCTACACCAACACATGGCACTGAAAACAGCAAAAGACGGAATGGCGGAATGTCGTATGGAGCCCTAAAACGCAGCTCGAATTGAGCCCGAAAAGGAAGACGAACTGAAGCCGCTTTCGGGGCTAATGTACTTTGAGCCCGAAAAGGGCGCCTAACTGATACCGATTTTAAAATCATACAGATTTGAGCCCTGTTTTGGCACTCATATGAGCCCTTATTCAAAAATGTTCTCAAAGTGTTTTCTGAGTGATACCTAATGTTGTAAGAACTCTTCGTTACAAAGGAGTTCCCTACAAAAGCACAGAGCCACCTTAGCCTAGGTGGCGTCATTGGTCAGTTGATCTCCCTAAGGATCTGTTCCAGTCGCACTTCCTAACACTTCTAAACTCCCCCAAAATTGCTTCCCTGTTCCAGTGGCAGCTCTAGCCCCTACAAAGCCAAGGAGGGCCCTGCTCCAACCTCCTCTATCTTGCTCTTGGAGGAGTTGAGGTGTTAGGAAGTGCGACTGGAACAGACCCTAAGCCTCTCACCGTCAGGACAGCCGGGTCGCGTGTTAGTTCTCATCTCGCAGTCGCAGTTACCGCTGGGATTATCTATGTCGCTCCACCCGCTCCACTTGAGTTGAGAACACTCGTCCGTCCAGCAGAGTAGACGGATCTGACGGACCACAGCGTCAGGCGGAATCAATGGTGATAAAAATGATGTTGGCTCTTCTTAAAGAAAATAGTTCACCTTTCATAACATGAGGTTTTGAACGGGAATAGCAGTTTTGTAGCTTGAGCTGAGAGACCAGCACAAATCAGAAGCTTTTACGGCCCAACAATCACACTGTCAATGTAATGTATTTTAATCTCGTCCGTATTTGGCGCCTGGCGGGCCGTACTCGAAATCCTCACCTCATAGTCGTGACATTTGCCGTTGGTTAGGTACTTGTTCTGACACACCATGCCTTCGGAGAGAGAGCAGCGGGCATACCTTGGTGACTTAGAGGCATCCCCGGTGTCAAACCATCGACGGTGGTGGCTAGATGCCTCCCGACACTCCACCTGAAAAGGATCAGGAAGGATATGAACTCAGCTTATGGCTAACCTGACCCGATGTTAATAGCCGTTTTCACGACGGGCTATCCGGCGAGTGCACCTAATTTGACCAAATCTGCACCTAATCTCTTTTACAGCAAATATCTTTATTTTAGCAATTTATTTCAGTGTTTTAACCGATGATGCTCTCTGATAATATGACAAAGCAGGCATATCAGCAATTAGTACAACCCTAGCTGATAGCTACTAAGAGACACACTAAACCTAATTTGACCAAATCTGCACCTAATCTGCACCAGATGTGAACCAAATGTGTACCTAACCTACCAGATGGCCGTCGTGAAAACGGTTAATATCGAATTTCGATAGACAGGAACTAAGCATCATGCTGAGTAAGCAGAAACTATAGCGTATATTCTCTACCTTCAGAAAACAAGGACTCCTGATCCAAGTTGCATCAAAACGCCCGGGTATTAAATATTTCGTATGACACCCAGCACTCGGTACAAACCTGCACGGGGTTATTGCAGACGATGCCCCTCCGCGCCAGCTCACGGGTCACCCGGCCCGGCCGGCCCCCCTCCACGTCCAGATTGAAGCCGATCAGCTCGTAATCGCCACCGTCAGTTGTATTTTGGTCGGCATTAATCCATGGAGTCCACTGAAGACATTCGTGGCTATATGCATCTTGTGCATCTTGTGGGATTGGAGAAGAGAACCATTATAAGACTCTGGATGCTAAGAGATAGCATGGGGTATGTTGAAGGTACTGCACAGACGAAGACAGCATGTTTATGCTATTTGACGGACAGTTATTGTGAAAGAAATTAATTGCTGGTTGTATCAGCAAGGAAGCAATGTAAACACAAATTTCTCATCCAATGGTTTCTGTTTAGGGAGCAATTATCTTGGATTCCGTGATGCTGATAAATTTGGCCGATGTTTAGTTGCTCCGGCAGGAAGGCTTTCGCCCGAATATTTATCTTACCTGTAGTCGTAGAGATGACCAAAAGCAGAGTCACGCTGAGCAAGCCGTAGCTCGACGCTGACGTCATCGCTGCAAGACCTGTGTAGCTGCCAAATGCGTGAATATGTTTTAGCAGCTCTATTTAGAAGGAGCTTGACATCGCTGACTTCTGTTGGAAAGTCACACGAGTAAGCGTTCTTTTATACGCGTCCCATTGGTGACGTCATGTCCAACTGTTGCTGACGGCCAAATCTGCCTGTCCAGTGTCCATCCTGACTGAATCTTTGTCATCGAAACGCTCTGTGGGTGGGTGATTGACTTGTTCCTGTTGTTTGATGGACAGGTTTTTTACGCGTCCTGGTTTTCTTTGTCCGCTCACTGGCTGCCGACTTTTCGCTGTCATGGACTCGTGGCCCGTGGGTGTCGAAAAATGTCAGTGCTACAGCTTTAGTAAGGTTACAAAATGTAGGGGAGAGCGGGGCCAGTTGAACCACTTTTTATATATTGACATGCACAGCGAGATCTAGTTGTCATATCGAAAAATGCACAATAGGGTTGTTAAAAAAAAAACGAATTTTGGAAAAGTATATGGGCTCATGGCTCATGTGGTGCGGTATTCTTTTCTGAGTCCAATGATACCCTTTTTTTCCGAAAAGTATTACTGCTAGGTGCTGCTCAAACGGCTTAAAGAGGACCATGTTATGCCCGCCGACCGGCCGCTGTCAATAAGGGCGAGAATTCGACGCCGCACGGCGGCGGCAGCGCCTTATCGGCACCGCGCGCCACATCTGCCGGGCGGCCGGCTGGGCGGTGGGAAGTTATAAGTGCGTGGTCTTATTGCACACGATCGGGGTGAGCTATCCCATGTTTTCGGGGCGGAAAGTTTCAGTGCAGCATCGGTGCGTCTGCCACGGTGGTCTGTGTCGATGGTATAGAAAATAACTCAAGCAGACCTCAGAAAATACTGAATGATTCCGGGTAGTTGCCTCGAAGCAATCCGTTTCAAGAATACAGCTGCCTTCTTAACGTACCGTATCACTTGTTAATTCTTCAAAAAGCAAGCTCTGAGCAATAACAGACTTCTTTGCATTGCTGTTGACAATTTAAGTTGCTTTGGGACGGTGGCTCGCAGCCCCAATATGCTGCCGCGTAACTCTATTCCAACGACGAAACGGCAACTTAGCGAGAATCGAAAATTTAACGAAGTAGGTACAACAGGAGCTGGCAAGGCTCCTGCATTGGTCTATCCGTCATGAGTGACACACCGGGGTAATGTGTCACGTCAGGGCAGAGCTGTGTTCTATGCCGGGTCTGGATTCGGGTCTTGATCGGCATCGGTGCACGGAGAAAAATAATTACTCCCCCCGGGAATCACGATCCCCTATTTGGGAATCAACTGACACCCATGGTGTAATCCGATTCTGAAAAACAGTGTCCATACACCGTTTTTTAGTGTAAATTGATCTCGGTCAGAATCACATACCCAAGGGTCATTTGACTCCCAAAATTTTGACTCCCATTTTAGGTGTCGTGTCAAAAGATCCTGCACGGTGTCAGTGTAAAATAACACATCTAAGCGTTTTTGACGCTATCATGAGGAGTTTTTATATCCTATAGGTGTCATTTCACACAGTTGAGCGTTTTCGCAATCCGTGACTCCCTTATTAGGTGTAATTTGATCCTCAGTGGTGTCATAATATTCCGTTCAAATGACTTATTGAGTGTAATTTGACTCTCGGTAGTGTCATAATATTCCGGTGTCATTTGAGCCCCAATGGTTTCAAATGAAACCGAAATATTATGGCACCACCGAGGGTCAAATTACACCTAATAAGCGAGTCACGGATTACGAAAACGCTCAACTGAGTGAAATGACACCCATAGGATTCAAAAACTTCACATGATAGTATCAAAAAACACTAAATTATTACAGAAATTGTTTTGACGTCACTGGTGGTATACCACCATCTCTTGACTCTGCAGTGTTGGTTCCTATAGGAACCAACACTGCAGAGTCAAGAGATTTTCGGTGAATCAGACTCCGAATCCAGCTCCGGCTTCCAATATCGACTCCGACTCCGACTACGGCCAGAACTGTCGTTTCCAACCGACTCCGACTACGGCCAGAACTGTCGACTACAACGGACTCCGACTCTGACTCCGTAACCCTGGTTATAGGCTCAGTGATTTGAATCAATGCCCCGAGTGACGTCATGTGTGAGCTAGCTATGGCTGGTCCGCTACGGAGATGAAATAGGCAATAGCCCAATGAGCAGGCTGCACTGTCAATTTGCGGACGAAGATTTGCGGAAAAATGCGAGACGAAGAAATGCGGAGACGAAGAAATGTGCGGACGAAGAAATGCGAGACGAAAAAATACGGAGACGAAGAAATGCGAGACGAAGAAATGCGAGACGAAGAAATGCGAGACGAAGAAATGCGGGACGAAGAAATGCGAGACGAAGACATGCAAGACGAAGACATGCGCGGCGAAGAAATGCGAGACGAAGAAATGCGAGACGAAGAAATGCGAGACGAAGAAATGCGAGACAAAGAAATGCGCGGACGAAGAAATGCGGGGACGAAGAAATGCTCGGAAGAAGAAATGCGAGACGAAGAAATGCAAGACGAAGAAAAGCGGAGACGAAGAAATGCGCGGACGAAGAAATGAGCGGACGAAGTTTTGCGGACGAAGAATTGCGCGACGAAGAAATGCCATGCAAAGATTTGTCCGGATACGCTGCGGTATCAATTGATTTTCGGTGACCCAGACTCCGACTCCAGTCCCGGCTTCCAAAGTCGTCGTCGACTCCGACTCTGACTCCGGCCACAACTGTCAACTCCACCCGACTCTGACTCTGACTCTGTAACCCTGGTGCGAACCACAGCTCAGGTCCAGTGGTTTGAGTCAATGCCCGGCCAATCAGCAAGCTGCATTGTCGTGTGACGTCATTTGTGTTCTAGCCATGCCGGTCCACCACGAAGATGAAATAGCTCGACCTTGCAGGAAAACCGTTAGGAAAGCCGTTGACTTCAGTTGCCGGAAGTGTGCCCACGTGGTTGCGTGTGGTGTGAGCGGGGAGAGGAACTTATTTGAATTAACGCGCTTTTTATGTCGCCAAACGTTGTTTAAAGTGTAGATTTACTTCAAGTAATAGTGCTTTAACGATTTACTTCAGATATTATTTGTAGTTTGCTCAACATGCGTATTTAAACAACGAGGCGCCCTGCACTCGGCGAAATTTTGAAGTAGGACAAGATAGCAACGCACCATGGAGACGGAGGTAAGTTTTTATGTCATTAAGCTGCAGAATAACTCTACCTAAGTATGTAGCAATAATCACCGGTTGATGGAACATTGTTGAAATGTGAGTAATTCCTTACGGTGAATGGAGGCACGGACCCATGAGCTTTACGATAAGTTTTCATTAGATTTCGCCATACATTTCGTACCCAAATGTTTTGGAATTTCACTGGCGGATCCAGGCTTGCGTTTTGGGGGGGGCCAACTCATGCGGAGCCAAACCTAGGGTACCCCCAAATCCTGTTTTCTCATCGGATTTAGGCCACTTATTTTTCGTCACAGCTATGACACTATTAATTTTTTTAACTAAAAAGAAAAATATATAAATGGTAGTCCACCCGACCCATGCCTTTATTACGGAGCGAGCGAAGCGAGCGTAGTCTTTCCTTAGATTAACGGAAATTTCTGAGTATGAGCGGCCGGCCGGCCGGCCGGCCGTGGTCACGCTTTTGCGAGGCTTATATCTCAGCAACCACTTGACCGATTTACACGCGGTAATTTTTGTAGGGTAGCTTCATTCCTTCTACCAAGTATTGGACTATTCCTGATGCATGTGGGTGACCCCTTATGCACGTGCCACGTGCAAAACGAAGAGGTGTCCGTTTTGTAATTGTTGCAATATCTCGGTAACTACTCGGCCGATTGCGCTGAAAGTTGGCATGTAGGTAGGCACCCACCAGGCACTGCATATCCATGTGCCAGAGTTGGGGTGCTGCTGCACGTGCGCACGTGCAGGGGTCGTTTCCAGATCTCGAGAACGGCTCGACCGATTGCGCTCAAATTTGGTACACAATTAGGGACCGGTTAGTAGGGTGCCGTGCACAAGTCAATTGGGACCCATTTTGCACGTGCGCACGTGCAGGGTGCCGCTTCCAGATCTCGAGAACGGCTGGGCCGATTGTGCCCAAATTTGGCACGTCGCTAGAGACCGGTTAGTAGGGTGCCGTACACAAGTCAGTTGGAGGTACCCCCTCGCAATTTCGCACGTGCAAGGCCCACCCTCTCGCTCGCTCCGTTAGTCGCCGCAAAAGGCGTTATACTGGTATTACTTTGTGAACACTTACCATTGCTTTTGTCGACCAGTTAACCCGCTTCGAGTCAGTTCTTGGGTCCCTTTGCGGGCCGGGAGGTGGTAAAACACCCCCAGTCTAACTCGGCTCCTGGGCCACGCACTGATTGAACTATGTTTCATTATCGTTTGGGGGAGGGGCAAACGGGCCACTTTAGGCCTCTGGGAAAGGGGCATGGCCCTAAATGCCCCCTCCCTGGATCCGCCAGTGTAAGACACCATTGGAGCTGCAGTTGGGTAGGGGAGAGCGGGGCAATGGCGGACGGTGGGTAATGCCGGCCACCCATCTCTAGTGAGTACTTTGTCCATCACTAATCAGCTGATGTTGTTTACATTTCAGTTGAGCGCCATTCTAGCACGTGGTGCAAGTTTGTCACGGTAGCTCCATTATTTTCATTTTTATAGCGTTAAATGTGTTTTTCGTATCTGATTTTTAATTTTTGTTGCATCTTTTTGCTGACTGTGAAATGTGTTAACGCATTTTCAGAAGTGCTGCTTTGCAATGACCTTCAATTAAGCCTTTCTTAGGCGACTGCTGGATGTGAGGCGTTTGCGACGCAATGCTTTTGACTGCTGCCTGCTTTCTTAAAATAAAGCTGACCTCGGGGTTATACCGGACACGTGTCCGGAATGACTCCACGCGGTTTTGGTTGCGGCTTCTGTCGTTAAAGCTCAACGTTTCGGGTTGCTGTGTTTACGGCTGTGTTAGTTTGCTTGCTGTTTCCGGTTGTGTTAGTTTGCTGCTCTGTTGGCGCCGCGCTGTTGTGTTGCAGCGAGTGCAGTGTTGTGTTGCAGTGCAGTGCACTGTTAACTGCTGAATACAGTTGTCGTTTCTTAATTCTCACTTAAATTTCCATCGAAAGAACGGTTTAAGGATGAATACCAGTGGCGATATTTCGACTTTTTGTGCTATTGCACTTAGTGGCCGGCATTACCCCTCGCTTTTTTGCACCTCCATTTTTCACCACATTTTCGCGTAGGCTCTGAATCTGTCAGCAGTGATCTGCGATACTAAAACTGGGTGTTATCTGAAAGCCTATTCCTTTGGCTATAACCACAGTCAAAATCACCATAAAATAGCCTCAAATAGCTAAGCTATTGAGCAAAATGCTTATGGTGTCGCCATTGCCCCACTCTCCCCTACCTCAGACGTCAGGGTACGCCCTCAGATGTATAGGACTTGCGTGGAGACCTCTTATGCTGTAGTGGACTGAAAGGACCCAAAGGAGCCCGTCTAGGGCTCCCGGAGAATGGAGATAGACGTGGGCCCTCAGGAGCCCGCCAGAGCCCCCAATGAGGGATAAGTGAGGGATACCAAGTGCCTGCAATTGCATATTGCATAAGCCATAACGCCTTTACAAATCAATATATTATGTATCAGTGGCAGATACAAGGGGGGCCACATGGGTCATGACCCCCCTTGGTGCCCGGGGGCACCACCGGCCAAGCAGGGGCACCACCGGCCTAGCAGGAGCACCACCAGCCCGCCAGGGGCACCACAGGCCTAGCAAGGGCACCACGGGCCTGTGACGGGTCCCACAGGCTTGTCAGGGACACCCCAGGTCTGTCAGGGACACCAGAGACCTGCCAGGGGCACCACCGGCCTCGCAGGGGCACCATGGGCCTGTTAGGGGCACCAGAGGCCTAGCAGGGGTACTACAGGCCTTACAGGGGCACCACCGGCCTTGCAGGGGCACCAGAGGCCTAGCAGGGGCACCACAGTCCTGTCAGGGCCCAGGGGCACCAGGGGCTTAGCAGGGGCACCACAGGCCTGCCAGGGGCACCACCGGTCTAGCCTTTACAAATCAATATATTATGCATCAGTGGCAGATCCAAGGGGGGCCACATGGGTCATGACCCCCCTTGGTGCCCGGGTGGTGCCTGTCAGGGGCACCACCGGCCTAGCAGGGGCACCACCAGCCCGCCAGGGGCACCACAGGCCTAGCAAGGGCACCACGGGCCTGTGAGGGGCCCACAGGCTTGTCATGGGCACCCCAGGTCTGTCAGGGACACCAGAGACCTGCCAGGGGCACCACCGGCCTCGCAGGGGCACCATGGTCCTGCCAGGGGCCCTGCCGGCCTCGCAGGCATCACGGCATCACGCAGGGGCACCTTGGGCCTGTCGGGGACATCACGGGCCTGTTGGGGGCGCTTTAGGCTTGTCAGGGGCACCGCAGTCCTGTCAGGTCCCAGGGGCATCAGCAGCCTAGCAGGGGCACCCTAGGCCCGCCAGAGCCACCACAGGCCTGCCAGGGTCCAGGGGCACCACAGGCCTAGCAAGGGCACCATGGACCTGTCAGGGGCACCTCAGGCTCCCGTGCCCCCCCCCCCTGGATCGGCTAGTGATGCCACACCACGCGAAACACCGCCAACTACCAGCTGCCGCGCCATAAACACGTGCCAACAACAGTCTTTTTTTAAGGTCGACTCCTCTCGCGCAACTTTTGACTGACCCTCACTGCTACCATATTGCTTCCATATTATGCTGTGGAAAGCTTTACTTCACCAAGTGGCTAAAAACCTCCATCAAGGTATATTTTCTTAGCATTTTTTTCGGACGTTTTGGGGGGGGCCAAACCGGCCACTTTAGGCCTTTGGGGGGGGCCATGGCCCCCGTGGCCCCCCCCTGGATCCGCCAGTGTGGAATTTATTGCTGCATATAAAATAAAGAATGACATGCATGTATTGTTAATTTGCGTCACGTGGTTAACAACTGCAATTATGACTCTGTTGGAGAGTGTATTTTGATCCCATAAGGTGTATGATTCCGAGAATCATTTGACAATATCTGGTATAAAGACTGATTGAAAAGAAGACGTCATCGTCAATAGATAAAATTGTAGCTGCAAGGGTGAAGACACATGTAAGCTACATTTAAAGTCTCGTTGCAGCCTGGCTAATCGTTCCTATAAGCTTCAGAAGCAGAACATACCCATGGGTATGCCGTATGTTGGTTAGTTGTACATACCATACTATTGGTCTCAAGATAAGGGCCCAGGCGACCTGTTTTTCTGATGCGATGAATATACCCTTTATACCCTCGCCGCAGCTCGGTTCGAGTGCATCCCTCACTGCACACAACCCAATCCCCGCACTCGAATATTACCGGTATTTCTTATATAGGAGACCAATAGTACCGGTAATATTGATATTAGCTGATGTATGACACTAACAGGAACAGGCTCTGAGCCGGTATAGAAAAACCATCCCAAGAGTCATTTGACACCGTTGAGGTGACACCTACGAGGGGTGTTTTTTGAAGCGTACCAAAAACGCGCAGTTTCCAGGAGTCCGATTACACCCGGAATCAGACACCCCCCGAGGTAATCTGACTCTGGTTGGAAGTGTATTTTATACCACATGTCGTCAAATGATTCCCGGAATCATACACCGTGTGGGATCAAAATACACCCTCAAAATCCGATTACTCCCTGAAGTGACACCTAAAAGGGGTGTTTTTTGAAGCGTACCAAAAACGCGCAGTTTCCAGGAGTCAGATTACACCCGGAATCAGACACTTCCTAGAGTATTATGACTCTGATTTGGGGTGTATTTTTATTCCATAAGGCGTATGATTCCGGGAATCATTTGACGCCGTACGGTATAAAAATACACCCTCAACCAGTGTCATAATACCCTAGAAAGTGTCTGATTCCGGGTGTAATCGGACTCCAGAAAACTGCGCGTTTTTGGTACGCTTCAAAAAACACCCCTTTTAGGTGTCATTATTTTTTTCAGTGTGGGCACGGCCGCCCTGGCCGGACTGCCGGCGTCGCTTATGCTCGAAAGGATTGGATAAACGGCGCTTGATTTATATGAGTACGTACTCCGGCTAACGTCTCTACTCATGTCTCACTTCGTCACACTGTCAGTGTGGCCACCCTGTCACTCCCAGACATGTTATGTTTTCTTTCGACCCGCTAATCTAAGTTAAACCTGGCGTCGATTCTATTGCCCCAGCATCTGACATCAACGTATCTGATTAATGACATTGGTGACGCCTATGCTCGTCAAAGCCACCCCCAAACTTGGGCCGATGACTGTCGGGTATCCTCCATATTCTGTCCTTGTGCATACTGCATTGCCAGCCCCTGTTGTTCGTATATCGTGAATTTTCGATTCTCGCGAAGTTGCCGTTTTGCCGTTGGAATAAAGTTGCGCGGCAGCATATTGGGGGTGCGAGCCAACGTCAAAAACTAACGTAAATTGTCAACAGCAATGCAAAGAGGTGTGTTATTGCTCAGAGTTTGCTTTTTGAAGAATTAACAAGTGATACGGTACGTTAAGAAGGCAGCTGTATTCTTGAAACGGATTGCTTCGAGGCAACTACCCGGAATCATTCAGTCTTTTCTGAGCTCTGCTTGAGTTATTTTCTATACCATTGACACAGACCACCGTGGCAGACGCACCGATGCTGCACTGAAACTTTCCGCCCCGAAAACATGGGATAGCTCACCCCGATCGTGTGCAATAAGACCACGCACTTAGAACTTCCCACCGCCCAGCCGGCCGCCCGGCAGATGTCGTGGCGCGCGGTGCCGATAAGGCGCTCGGCGTCGAGTTCTCGCCCTTATTGACACCGGCCGGTCGGCGGGCGTAACATGGTCCTCTTTAAGCCGTTTGAGGAGCCCCTAACAGTTAATACTTTTCAGAAAAAAGGGCATCATTGGTCTCAGAAAAGAATACCGCACCACATGAGCCATGAGCCCATATACTTTTCCAAAATTCGGTTTTTTTGAACAACCCTAATGCACAATGCCATGACAAAATATGCTCTTTTGGCTTTATTTTAAGATATGTAAAATTATGTTTCAAACATATTTTGCTGCCAAACGCATGCTTATAAAACAGCTCTACGCCCGTTTCAAATGACCCCGATGCGAGGGTCAATTGAACCAGCCCATGGGGTCAATTGCACCTATCCTTAACAATGGGATGTCTTCCTCTTTAAGGCCACTTTCTTAAGGAGATTTTTTGTCCGGTTTACTTTTCCAAATGCTACATTCAATAGGTCGTTGGAAAGCTAAAAGTGCAAAGTTCCTCATAATAGGTGACATAAAGTACATAGACTATGGTAAAATGGGCGGATGAGAAAAATTAGAAATATCTCAGGCTATAGTGTGCTTTCAAGCAAAAGGCTGGAGAAAAAGGGGTCAAAAATTGAGCTCTATTAAACTACTATTTCAGTTTAAAAGCTCATTTCAAAGGTGGACTATTTCCTTTAATGTTTACAGCCCCTGAACAATAACCATTGCAATGGTCACCGGGGTCAATTGAAACGGCCTGTGGCCCTGTTTCAACTGACCCTCAGAAAAGCGTTTCAATTGACCCCATCCGCTCCCGCCATCTCGCACGCGCCGTAAAGCACATGTCAAACGAGCTGGAGGGACGGCATCATGCTGAATGAAGGGCCAAATAAGGTGTTATTCCGGAGCCAGGAGTTCTTCTTTCAGCAAACAAAGGTATATGAGATATCACAAAATATTCATAAAAACGATTTCTCCCAAACGCCCCTCAAAAACACAAAAACAATTGTCAAATCAAAATTACCGTCCGTTTGCCGCCCAAACGCCGTTGACAAAGGAAGTGATCGAGCGCGGATGCGCAGTGGTGTCGGCAACGCCATATGTTGCATAGTGTTGAAAATAAAGCCATGTTTCATCTGACCCCGTGTTTCAACTGGCCCCGCTCTCCCCTATGTTGCGCAGGAATTCAAATCAAATGGGTTGGCATGACGCCTACACTTCGATCGAAATACAGATGTTTGAAAAAAAGCATTTCGTCAAAAGGAGACAGGTAATTTTTTTAGGGAGGATATAATGTGTAAGGCACCTCTGTGTTGTATCTTTATGGAGATCGATGGACAGTAATTATACCCCTAACCCGTATGCTGCATTTGCTGTTGAAACGATCAGTACGTGTTTGTAGGACAGGTGTATTACGCACGTAGGTGCAGGGTATTCAGCACTGCGCGTCTAACAAATGTGTTCATGAAGAGTATTTAATCATGCAATATACGGCTGGCTGGCGTTCGCAGCGCTCTATGTCCGCGGACAATTTATTACAGGGTCGGCTGCACCGCATGGCACACGTGCTATGCGGTACAGTCTAACACCAGTCGGTCATGTAATGGAATCAATTCTGAAAGCCCTATAGTTGGGCGCCGTGCGTTGCATATGTAAAATGGATGATTACTTTATCGTTGGACCGTCTTAATAAAACATGTATGATGTGTGTGTGTGTGTTACGACGCTTGAGCAAGACTGATTTATTAGGATAAGCAGGACGGTGGAACGACGGATAATGCATCTCAACAAAAATGAACATATGTATTTAAAAGTGAACGAACAGCCATTCGAGTGTCGCAAATGAGCGCTTTTAAACAATACTTGCAGGGATAGACCCGCACATTTTTTGCACATTGTTTATTAAAGAAAAGAGCCTTTCAGTAGGTGCGACAAAAAAAAAACAGTGCCATAAACCATAAAACATTCCAAGTTACGCGTTAGTAGCAACTCAATCAAGATGTTTGACGCTGAGCAGCAGGTATTTATTACATTTGATAACAAATATTTGATCTACTTTTGAACATACCTTTGACTGCATTATTTTCCTATCAGAAAAATATGCATGATCTAATTCTGAAGAGACGACCGCACGATTTTCTCCGGCGGAGGAGGGTAGTACGCCGCGGCCATTGGTACCAGCTCACCGGACGGACTATACGCCCTGAAAGCAAGGTGCATCGCGTGCGTCTTCGTCCCCCACGGCTCCGCGCCGCGCTCACCGCTGCCGCCCTGCCGCTGCCGCACGTCTTCATCGCTATCGACGCGTCGTGTTCGACAGACGCCTGCGACACAGCTTCCGATGGCCGCCACCGCCTCACAGAGAGTGACCACACTGACGCCGAGGAAGATTCCCATGTGTCCGCCGAGCTCAGCCAGCAGTTCGGAGCCCGTCTGACACCAGTGTCGCACCAGGCGGTACTGCAGCGTCTTGAAATACACCTTCAGAAACAGCAGGCCGTCTGGGGGGACGCCGCGTCTCATCCCGATCGCCTCAGCCATGGGGCTGAGTTTGTTGACGATGACGTCCGTCTGAAAATCGTCCTCTCGACAGGCGGAGTGACAGCCACTTCTGGACTGATTCATCTGCAGCGGGATCGCGCAGCTGAACACCTGCAGAGGGGAGCAGATGGGCGTACCGGTGTCGTTGGTGGTAACGGGCAGACTCAGCCAATAGCAGCCGCATGTGAGGCGGATGGTCTCGGCTAGCTGAAGGACGGGGCAGTTGTCCACCGATTCGGGAAGAGATGTGCCGTTGGACGCGGCACATCGGTGTCGAGGTGGAAACACCGAGTTCTGAGAAAAGTGAAGGACGTGAGATACAGTCTGTCTACAGCCGGTATGGCTTATCATTATCGTGGTTTACCTTTACTACCACTCCCTGAGTTCGTAGGTGTCCATTTATAATTCGCTGTCCGCAGTGGGCGCTGGCAACTACCCATCATTGAATAAATAAGAGACGCCACAACCACCTGGGCCGCATCTCGACTTCCGCTTACCTAATCAACCTACCTCCCAATATAACAGCCACTAAACAACCCACAGCCCACCAAGCAATGACTCTCCCTCCGACCACTACATCAGTCACCAGGTTTTTACTAACCATCGCCCATTACCCTCAACCTCTACCTTCAACCCACCACTTCCCCAGTCCCCACTCCCCGCTAGCCACTCCCCGCTCCCCACACTTCCCACTCCCCACTCCTCCACTCCCCACTTCCCACACTCACCAGCAAACCATGCCGGTCAGAGGTCTCCCGGGTAACCCTCAGCTCCAAAACCCCGGGCGCCGACACTGCCACCGAGTGTGTATAGACTCGCACATGCGGTAGCCGATGCGGGTCGTCCAGCAGGATTTCCATACCGAGTCGTGTGTTGAGGCAGCCGCCGACTAGCGACCGGTCCAGGCTGGGGAACTCGGCAGGAGGAAGGGAGAGAGTGAAGAGCAGACCGTGCTGCTTCCCGTCGTCTTCCTGGGTGAAATCTGACGGACGAAGAGGGGGGCGAGGGGGCGATATGAGAGGTAAATATAAAGCAAAATGGTAGGGAGTAAATTTAAAATTATATGCATCTGTCATCTCTTTCATTGATGATCATATCTAAATTATTTTGAACCATAAATTACAAATTTAAAAGACAATTTTATTCACCTATTCCTTTCATATGTATCAGCCTTTCACATCGTTTGCACCACATGCAAATCTTTTAACGATATCGTGTGGTACCTAGTTTGTAAACAAACACAGTATGCCCAAAATTGACCCGAAACCATCCTGCATCCAGCCATCAAACCGTATCGCGTAAACCCTGTCATCTGGTAACCGCACCTGCCATCTGGAAGCACTTTCCGCGAATTGTGTAGACGGCGGTGAAGTATTTTTGGCAGCATTCCTCGCCAGGCACGGCGATCGTGGCCAGCTGACACGACTTGATGACGTCAGAGCAGCTCGGAGACAGTGAATCTATTAGATCGGTGTAGTTTTCACCCGGCTCTAAGATGGATTCGTATTCAGCCTCCAAACGGGACTGAAAAAGGGAAACGAGTTGAGTAGGTGCAAGGTTAGGTTCTTAGCGCAGGAGTTTGAAGGTGTTCTGAAAGCGAGTTTGATATTATGGATAGCGGTGAATTCGACTCATTGATTGACGAGAACGAGATAAGACAAATGTAAAGACTTAGTTTAAAATGTGCTAACTAAAAAAGTAAGCTTTACTT